>NC_089773.1:3115000-3155000 GCF_040412425.1 Macrobrachium rosenbergii
ATGAGCTGAAACGCTCGATAATTTGGCATGAACAGAATAAACCCCTAATTTTAGGAAACAATATATGAATGAAGTGAGTAAAAATCACAGGCCAAGAAACACTGGCTTGGAGATGTATGAATGAATTACTAAAGGAAAGAATACCTGAGCGAACCCTCCAACAATGGGCTGAGAATCCAAGATTGTAGACCTGGCAAAAAAAAAGCACAGGTTACATATACCACCCACCATTTTAGGATAACTGAATCATTCGAGATCTCACACCCAGCAACCAAGAAATGGCTGCACAGATTCTCCGGCCAATAAAAAACAACACTGAAAACAACGGGATGATGCCGAGTGTCCCAACTGTACACTCATGGAATGGAATGGAAGATAGAATTTAGGCCAAAAGCCAAGCGCTGGGACCTATGGGGTCATTCAGTGCTGAAATTTAAAATGACAGGAAAAGGTTAGAAAGGTGGCAGTTGCACTATGAAACAACTGATAGGAGAGAGTGGAAAGAAATATATAATAAAGAATATGAATGGAGGTGCAGCAAAAAGAATGAAAGGGGTTGCAGCTAGGGGCCTAACGAAGGGACTCTGCAAAGAACCTTAAGTAATGCCTACAGTGCACCGCATGGGCTGCACTGACGGCACTACACGGGGACTATACAATCACGAACTGAAGTGCGATACAAGAGAGACATTACAAAATGACGCCAAGTTTATTCCCCAGCCCTGGGAAAATGTCTTCTCATTTAGCTCTCGCGTTTTCAGCGTCCAGACCCAAATATGGAGCGGAACAGTATGAACTGGTGTCAGAATCAAAACCGCACGTCAATAAACGCAAAGTTCTGTCTCCAACCAACATAGAAAATAAAATATTAGTTGCTTGGTGAAGGACGAGGGAAAACGCCTCGGTGGACTCGAAAACTCTGAGCTGTCATCTGTGAGAATTTATTTGGTTTTCCTTTTTGGTTTAGATTAAAGGAAGCCCTATGTTAGCACGGGCCCCTTGGTGTAGTAAGGAATGGAACTGAATACAGAATTTAGGCCAAAGGCCAAGTGCTGGAACCTATGAGGTCAATCAGCGTTGAAAGGGAAATTGAGAGTAAAAGGTTTGAAAGGCGTAACAGGAGGAAAACCTCGCAGTTGCACTATGAAACAATTGTTAGGAGAGGGTGGGAAGTAAGCTAAAAGAAAGAGAATACGAACGGAGGTACAGTAAAAGGCCTTGGTGTGGTGAGGTGTTAAAAGGAATGTCTGGACTCGGGCAAGCAAACCAAAGAGGTCCTATGAGCGATTAATTATTATTATTCAAAGTGTGAACATTTGCACGTGGAACAACCCTAAAGTCCATTACCTTGTAAAGCAAACTACCACATAAAAGAACGCCGTATTAGGAAAGAGAGAGAGAGAGAGAGAGAGAGAGAGAGAGAGAGAGAGAGAGGATGTCACAGAAACAAATGCAATGTTGCATAAAACTAAAAACATATGCGCATCGACGTCAATCCTGAATGACAGGAAAATCTCTCGACAGCTGTTCGGTGATGATGACATTCGCCCAATTAAGACCTTAGAAACGGAGCCAGACTTCTCCCTATCATGATTTTCTCACCCTATCGCATCGTATGTCTTCGCATATAAGTTCAGGGAAACCGATAGACTCCATCTCATTCGCCCAGGAACCACAGCCGAGTAAGGATGACGACTTGGGAAACCCGGGTTCTGCTGCTGCTGGCCTTGATTAACTTCTGGCCGTTGGTGACCGCTCAACTTGCCGACCTCAAGGCCATTGAATGCCCCTTCCCAGGTGAGTTCGAGAGAGACAGAGATTCCTTGAATTACAAGGACGAATGCTAACTTTTGTGTGTCCTTTTTTTACAGATAATACAATGACCCTTTCACATAGAGAGAGAGAGAGAGAGAGGTATCCACCATTTAAGTACCTGCTTTTAATATTTGTTGGGCGTTAGTGTCCAATGTAATACAACAAAATGCCTCAACATTTTGCCATATGCTGAACGTGTACTCAACTATGACAACAACGAGCGTAACCGCATAATAATAATAATAATAATAAATAATAATAATAATAATAATAATAATGTCACATTTTGGCAGCAACTCACAATCCTTTAATGTGGTTTCACACGAACAAATTTTGTACCATCTTTCAGCATCTGAACGCCAAATTTTACCCATAGCAGCTGATACCGGTGACAGAACGAACATACGAGACCCATATGATATGATATGATATATATATATATATATATATATATATATATATATATATATATATATATATATATATATATATATATATACAAATCTACGAAAACACTACTAAGTTGGCTGATGCATAGTCTAGGCTCTGTCAGAAGTGTTCAACTTCTGCTTACTTTTAGCCTTTTGCAAAACTTAGAGTGGTAATGTTCGGTAATGGTGTCGCATCTCGTATAAAGATTGGCCACAAGATGCTAAAAAACATAACTAAAACAACCCCTATGTGACACCAACCTTTCGGTGTCAAAATGCTAAAAGACGTGAAAAAAAAAAACTGTGCTTGTGACATCACGTCATGGCGACAAGACGTCCAAGGTTGCCAGACGTACTTCTGCAACACGTTATGA
Organism: Macrobrachium rosenbergii; assembly: GCF_040412425.1. Lineage (NCBI taxonomy): Eukaryota > Metazoa > Arthropoda > Malacostraca > Decapoda > Palaemonidae > Macrobrachium > Macrobrachium rosenbergii. The sequence goes on from NC_089773.1 coordinate 3,117,621, forward strand.
CGGCACACCGATGAGAAAATGTCAGAAAATGTGCAGAATGTTCTCATGTACCCCAGTATTTTGGTAGCCTGAAGTCAGGATAAGGAAGTGTTCGAGTGACACCCCTTTAACAACAGAGACTTTCCTAATAAGGCCCACCAAACGACGCCACAGGAAGGCCACCGCGGTATAATGATCAAACTTCTCTCTGTTAGTGGTTTATACCCTAAGACAGTCTTCCAATATATCTTAAAAATCGTTCTGCCTTAGCGGTTTTTGATCTAGAAGAAGCGGCTATAAAAAGACTGCACAACAAATGATTGAATGAGGAGGGTAATTTCTATTGACGGTTATGGATAGAGTTGGTGCGTTTCATTTTAAAAGTTGAGTTTAACCAACATGAAACCAAGCTGCTTCCATTAACAATGATTCACTTAAGTAGAACTACAAAACGGTTCCTTTCCACACAAGATTGTCACCACTTTCATTGAAACCAAGCTACTTCCACTGACAAAAATTCACTTAAGTAGACCTAAAAACGGTTCCTTTCTACACAAGATTATCACCACTATCATTGAAACCAAGCTACTTCCACTGACAAAGATTCACTTAAGTAGGCCTAAAAACGCTTCCTTTTCAAACAAGATTATCATCACTATCATTGAAACCATGCTACTTCCACTGAAAAAGATTCACTTAAGTAGACCTAAAAACGGTTCCTTTCCACACACGATTATCATCACTGTCACTGAAACCAAGCTACATCCACTGACAAAGATTCGCTTAAGTAGACCTAAAAACGGTTCCTTTCCATACAAGATTATCATCACTATCATTGAAACCAAGCTACATCCACTGACAAAAATTAACTTAAGTAGACCTAAAAACGGTTCCCTTTCAAACAAGATTATCATCACTATCATTGAAACCATGCTACTTCCACTGACAAAGATTCACTTCAGTAGACCTAAAAACGGTTCCCTTTCAAACAAGATTATCATCACTATCATTGAAACCATGCTATTTCCACTGACAAAGATTCACTTCAGTAGACCTAAAAACGGTTCCCTTTCAAACAAGATTATCATCACTATCATTGAAACCATGCTACTTCCACTGACAAAGATTCACTTCAGTAGACCTAAAAACGGTTCCCTTTCAAACAAGATTATCATCACTATCATTGAAACCATGCTACTTCCACTGACAAAGATTCACTTCAGTAGACCTAAAAACGGTTCCCTTTCAAACAAGATTATCATCACTATCATTGAAACCAAGCTACATCCACTGACAAAAATTAACTTAAGTAGACCTAAAAACGGTTCCCTTTCAAACAAGATTATCATCACTATCATTGAAACCAAGCTACTTCCACTGACAAAGATTCACTTCAGTAGACCTAAAACGGTTCCCTTTCAAACAAGATTATCATCACTATCATTGAAACCATGCTACTTCCACTGACAAAGATTCACTTCAGTAGACCTAAAAACGGTTCCCTTTCAAACAAGATTATCATCACTATCATTGAAACCAAGCTACATCCACTGACAAAAATTAACTTAAGTAGACCTAAAAACGGTTCCCTTTCAAACAAGATTATCATCACTATCATTGAAACCAAGCTACTTCCACTGACAAAGATTCACTTCAGTAGACCTAAAAACGGTTCCCTTTCAAACAAGATTATCATCACTATCATTGAAACCATGCTATTTCCACTGACAAAGATTCACTTCAGTAGACCTAAAAACGGTTCCCTTTCAAACAAGATTATCATCACTATCATTGAAACCATGCTACTTCCACTGACAAAGATTCACTTCAGTAGACCTAAAAACGGTTCCCTTTCAAACAAGATTATCATCACTATCATTGAAACCAAGCTACTTCCACTGACAAAGATTCACTTAAGTAGAACTAAAAACGGTTCCTTTTCAAACAAGATTATCATCACTATAATTGAAACCAAGCTACTTCCACTGACAAAGATTCACTTAAGTAAACCTAAATACGCTTCCTTTTCAAACAAGATTATCATCACTATTATTGAAACCAAGCTACTTCCATAGACAATGATTCACTTAAGCAGACCTAAAAGGGTTCCTTTTCACACAAGGTTATCATCACTATCATTGAAACCAAGCTACTTCCATTGACAGATTCGCTTAAGTAAAGCTAAAAACTGTTCCTTTTCAAACAAGATTATCATCACTATCATTGAAACCAAGCTACTTCCATTGACAAAGATTCACTTAAGTGGACGTACAAAACGGTTCCTTTGCAAACAAGATTATTATTACTATCATTATTATTAGTCAACAGAACAATCCTAAATTACCATTAACTTGGAAAGCTCGCACGGAATAGAAAACAGTTCGGAGAAACAAGAAAACAAAAACAAGTAATATCGTGAGCTCTGAGCTCCCCAGCAACATAGCCTCAGGTCACGAACAACTGGACAACAGGTTCTCTCGCTAGGGCGGCTGCAGTCATTCAGAGAAGGCAGTGGGTTACGTGACTACTAGCAGGAAGTCGACCAAGGATCATGAGGGGTGTCCTTATGTCCTAAAACGGGACAATGAGAGGATCTTCATGTCCTAACCTGACACTATGATAAAAGAGAGAGAGAGAGATGACAAGGGTTTCATAAGGAAAATCACGACTAGTACCAAAACCGGAATGCTTTTATCCTAAATTAGGCTCTAACAGCTAGTTTGAGACCGAGTTGGGACTTCCTAGATCCTCATGTCCTAAATTACGGCCATAAGAGGATCCCCATGTCCTACATTATGACCATGCCATAAGTTCTAGTGCCCTTAAGTTAAAAAGATGATTGGAGTCTCGTGTCATCAATTAAGACCATACCACGGGCATTCTTGTTCTCATTTAAGGACCTTGAGATGGGTCCTCATGCCCTAAATTTTGACCATGGCATAGGTCCTCATTCTTTGAGTTAGGGCCATGGCAAGCATACCCATGTTCTAAATTACTCTGACTGCAAGCAAAGAGCCCATTAGGACATTACAGAGGTAACACAAATAGTTACTGGCTGCACGAAAAAGAATGAGCCTGTGCTGGAAATGGTCAACTTTACTTTTATTATATATATATATATATATATATATATATATATATATATATATATATATATATATATATATGTGTGTGTGTGTGTGTGTGTGTGTGTGTGTGTGTGTGTATATACGTATATACTTTATCACATACACAATTGTTCTGTGCATTAGTAGAATTACTAAAACGACCTCATTCAAACTGGATGGTATCTAATGGAGTTTTTAATGTGGACTGTTTGTCCAAGAAAGCTTGTAACCTTTTCTGAATAAAAATTCTATTAGATACCATCCAGTTTGAATGAGGTCCTTTTAGTAATATATATATATATATATATATATATATATATATATATATATATATATATATATATATATATATATAATATATTAATCAGGTTGATTTTCCCTTTCCCTCTTGGGCTTATAGTCTGTTGACTGTTCACTGGGGTTTTCAGATGAAGATTCAAAGAAAGAAAACGAAGCTTGTCATAAAGTTTGCAGAGTCAACCTTGGTGTCAACATCAATCCAACAAACATAATATTTACATCTTCGGCTTCGTCCCCCAGTTTCTATACGTAGCCAACAACAAAACAAGAAAAACAAACGAGACGCAATGGACCAAAGAGAAGGAAAAGACACGAAAACCATTTCAAATTTCCAAGACGGACGAGGCGAGTCAAATCGTCCCAGGCGAGACGACGGACCCTCCGATGTACAAACAAAGGAGTTCGCAATCTCGTCACCAAAGGTTTCAAAGACGTCGTGCCGTCAGATATCTTTGGAGTCTTCATCCATGCAAATGCGTCTTCGTACAACACGAAGTCAGAAAGCACTGAGGATTCGCAAAGCTTATGAGTGGATGTATTTTCCTGAGATGTTTCCTGAAAAAAGCGGGACGCCATACCTTAAAAAGTAACCATAGAATTTTCTTGAAAATTATCTCATTATGTTTCCCACACCCAAATCACACTGATTATTCCAATCTTATCTAAGCTATCCAAGGGGCATGGCAAAAAAACCGGGGCTGGTGCAATACTAGCATAGGCTACATCTCAGGAATTTGCTGGGCGGATAAATACAATAACCGCACGTACACATTTCAATACTTAGAACGCAACTCTCTCTCACCTTTTCGACTCCCACACACACTTTGTTGAACTCACTTTCACTGAAAACCTTGAATTCAAACTCGGATATAAATAAGGCAGCTCTCCTTGGATAAATTCAGACACAGACACACACTGCAAGAAAAAGCACGTTGCCACTCTCTCACTACACTTCGAAGAAAAATAAGAATTCACTTCAACCCACGTGCACACAAATCTGTCAAATTCAGAGACGTTCTTACTAGGCCAGTGGTAAACTCCCAACCATCATAAGTGTCTAGCATTTTTTTTGGCCTTACGGGACTAAATGTATGGAATCTACTAGTCTCATTTACCTGAGCAATGCATATTTAATAGTCACATTGCCATCTTCACATCTATTTCTCTGTACATTTTTGGGGAACACTTTCCAGTGATAGCCTGTGAATCCATAATGGGAAATGAATCGAACAGCTCTCCCTTTTCAGATAGGATTCGAATCCACACACTCGCTCAGAGAGAGTCTCTAGCCCACTACGCTACACTGGATTCAAGGCTCTGAGTTCAAAGCATGTCAAAAAATGTAATAAGAGATTTAAATGTTTCAAGGCAATATGGCTATAAAAAAAACATGGTTTTGACCAGTAGAATCTATATATTTAAGCTTGCAATCTAACATGGCTGAACACTGTTAAAATGGAAACCATGGGATTATTTTGACACTAGTAAAATTTATCTGAATTCAACAGTCGTACTCATGAGACGGAATAAATTTTTACCTTGCATTGTAGTACAGCAGGTTAAGAGGTAATCTCACTCTTTCTAGTGAAGCATGTAGGTTTGAACCACACCAGGAGGGGGTCATGGTTTCATTTATTTACCTTTTAGAGCCAAGGCTCTCAGTGGAAAGCGCATCCGAAAACGTCTGAGGGAGCCAAGAGGGTAATGAGTGCTTTGTGCTTTTGAAATGCATAGCTTTACACACTTTATCCAAAAAAATTCGATGTTTTAACACGAGGGAGACGATGTTTTCATTTCAGCTCTTGTAAAAACATATCTGCATTTAACAGATATGTTTCTACATAAGAGGTGAAACGAGTTCTTGTCCCCCAATATAGCACAGTGGGTTAGAGGTAACCTCACTCTCTCTAGCGAGCGTGTGGGCTCGAATCCCACCCGGGAAGGGCGAGTTCTTCATTTATTTCCCTCTTTGGTTTCAAGGCTTTCAGAGGAAACTCTAGCCAAAAAAATAAGGGGAAAAATGTTAGTTAAAGAGGTCACAGAGCTAATTAGACCATTGGTTCTGGCTAATGTGACTCTTAGTTCCATATGTATGCGTATGTGATCACTGATGTCACTCCAATATTACAAAAAATTTGGACCTTAATTATTCTAGAATAAATACCCATAAGACTCCACCAAGGTTTCTTTTCTAAATTGAAGTCATTATTTGGGATTTTTAAATTATGCTTTTCTTATGTTTTCAATTGCCTTTTATTAGAATTCGTCAATGCTAAACAGAGGCTTATCAAATGTGGAAAAATTTCACGTTTAATTGCTGTATTCAAGTGTGAATATCAAGTACCTGGTACGAATCTCAAATGACTCGTGTCTCCTAATGGCTTTCACTTTTTGAATGTTTGGAAGTCAAAATGGCAGGAGTTTTTAAATGTATGTAATCTTTACAAAATTGTATTGCCATCGCATGATTTTAAATTTACAAGTTACGACGATTTTTGTCATTGTTTTTTATTTGAAAGTCTTCTGATGTAGAAGGTTATCATATTACGTTTTTCAAAGTGAGTTTCAAAAGTCATCTAACTACTTTCAAGTGTCACGCTTTGCAGGCTAAGTTGATACCGCGAAAACTTTTACCTGTTTATTCTCTTCAAGTTAAGGAGTTTCAAGTCATGGGCTATAATTATACTTATTAATTAAGGAGCTTTTAAATGCTTTGGTATCCAATATAATTATTGACGAATACTTAAATGATCACTTGAGTCAGCCTTTAATACATAATTTTTATGCTCCTTACGAATCACAAAATTTCAAATAAGTTCTGAATGATATAGAAACGGAAATGGAATATAGAGTTTAGGCCAAAGGCCAAGCACTGGGACCTATGAGGTCATTCAGTGCTGGAAAGGATATTGAGAGTAAAGGGTTTGAAAGGTGTAACAGGAGGAAAACCTCGCAGTTGCACTTTGAAATAATTGTTAAGAGATGGAAGACAGATAATATGAAGGGAGGTATAGTAAAAGGAATGAAAGGTGTTGCAACTCGTGGCCGAAGGAACGCTACAAAGAACCTTTAGTAAAGCCTACAGTGCACCCCGTGAGGTGCACTGACGGCACTAGCCCCAAAGATACAAATCTTAGCTGTAAACTTCACGCAAACAACTTTCCGTGTCACACGAGAAAGTTTTTGCTTGTAGTCGTGTGTTCAATTCAAACAACGTCAAAGCAGAGAGCTTCTCGTGCTACATTCATGTATATTCCTTAAAGCAGAGGCATGAGCAAATCTTGTATGCCACATTTTATCATTTTCCCACCAACTGTTGTCCAGAGTAGCCGATATTTACCCGTTGTGATTCTAAAATAAAGTCCAGCGATTAGCTAATGCTTATTCACACAAGCATTTTTTTCTTGCATTTCCACAATGGTCCCGTGGATGAAGTATATGAGAGGTCCTCACGTGACAATAAAAGGAGGTGGTACCAGCACTTTCAACTTTTATTCCAGATATTGAGTACCCTGAAGATGACTCTGGAATAAAAGTCGAAAGTCTTGGTACCTCCTCATTTTGTTTTCACGTGGGGATCTCTTATACACAAGCATTTTCTTTGATTTTTCTTGGATACCGTCTACAACTAGCACTGGGAAGCCAATATTTCTCGTGCTTGAGATGACAATAGTCACACGAACAAGTTTTTTTTTTTCATATTTAGCATCTTCCCTCCATACTTTGCACCAAACAGCCATCATTTTTTTTTATGGCACAATGACGAAGCATATCAGAAAATGAGCTCAGTGAATCTGGCAATTTAAAAAATTTATATACTGTATATGTATATATATATAATATATATATATATTATATATATTATTATATATATATATATATATATATATATATATATATATTTGTATGTGTATATATATATGTATATATATATATATATATATATATATATATATATATATATATATATATATATATATATATATATATATATATACACATACATATAATATATATACTAGCTTGGCCAACCTGGTACTGCCAGGGAAAACTGGGAAAACTCTGAATGACAACTGATAAACTCTCGTCCTCTCTCTCTCTCTCACTCTCCAACTCTCCCTCACTCTTTCCCTCTTTCTCCTCCCTTACACCCCTTCTACTCTCTCTCTCACTTCCTCTCCTCCTCAATCTTGCTCTCTCTCTCTTTCCCTTTCATGTTAAGATAGTTGCTTCAATTACATTGCTTAACATTTTTGACATTTTATATTTTACCCCTTCTCACCCCACCCCCATTCCTATCGGGGCTGAACTTGGGCTTAAAGGGCATCGGGAGTGTTACTATTCATCTCAGCGACCTCGGAAACTAAAGATTAGAACACTAATATCTGTTATCTTTTACATTTTATTTTTCACCCTTTCTCACCTCCCCTTCCTATTGGGCTGAACTTGGACTTAAAGAGCATCGGGAGTGTTACTATTCATCTCAGCAACCTCGAAAACTATGGATTAGACACTAATATCTGTCGTTTTCGGTTATTTTTACATGTCACCCCCATCCCCTTTGGTGCCAGTGATGTCTTAGCCCCACATTATTCTTTCCCAGATAATAAGTCATATGTATACCAAGTCTGGTTGACATTGCTCAATGCAATTTGTGGAACTGCACACACACACACACACACACACCTATTTACATTATATATATATATATATATATATATATATATATATATATATATATATATATATATATATATATATATAAATAATATTATCTTATGCATAATTTGAGGGTTGATTAAAAAGATAATGGAAATGACAATGGAAATCTCTAATGTTTAAATACTGTATAATGAAATTCTATTGGACTGCCCTCAGTGATCATTTTAAAACTCAAAAAAAAAACCATAACTCGGAAACCCGCCGAACTTTTAACGGATGACATTTTAGAAAATGCTAATGTTAAACAACTCTTAAATCTAAGACTTCATATCATAAATGTCTCCTTTACATTTGACAGAGGGCCAAGAGGTTCTATCTGAAGAAGAATGCGGCAAATATAGCGCCTGCGAATGGACAGAGGGGCGCTGCCACATGGCAGACGCCAACAAGGGAAGCTACCTGGTGGTCGGAGCACCTGTCCAGACAGATAGAGGCTTCAAGGTAAGTGTCAATATGGAAAAGAAGAATTCTAAGGCAAAAGCACCCTTATGCCAGCACGGACATTTTACTCCTTGGAGAAGAGATATCACGTGCATCTGAAATTATTAATTTCATTAGCATTAAAATACGCCACGAAATTAAAAACACCAAATGCTGTTAACACCAGTAAATCTAAAAGCTAGTCTCAAAAGTAGCGAACAAGCCACTAAAATCTAGAGGCTGTCGTCGGGTGGGCAAAATCATGTGTTACAATGTCAAAATATGTTGAATCAACGTGAGCGTTCCAAGGTAAAACAGCGCTGTAACGTCAGAGGTGTTGTACATTCGGAAACCACAATCTCTGACCCGCCTAGGTCGTGCTCCGAGTTCATGAGCGGGGGCCTTTCTGGACGGATTCTACCCTTCCCTCCCCCACAACCCCTTTCCTAACTACAACCCGGCAGCTTCGTCATTTTTTCTTCGTTTCGATATTATACAGGTTGTAGAATTTAACATATTGTTGTCTATATAATCATACCATGACTGCTTTGCATTATATGCAGCAAAATCTTAAAAAAAAAACACCCAAAGCAAAACCCGGAAGAGTTCAAAAGGTGTTCGAGTGTGTTTCAATCCGTGATAGTTGGCGCTGCCCGCCGTCCACAAAGGTCCCGCTCATAAACTCGGAGCACGACCTACGTGGGTCGGAGATTGTGGTTTCCGAGCGTACCATTAAGGCCTTGTGCCATAAAGTTACTGCACCATAAAAGCTTTAACTATACTCCAAAATATATAAATGTATAAATGTATAAATATATAAATGTATAAATGTATAAATATATAAATGTATAAATGTATGCTACTAGTAATAAACTGCACTGTTAAAATATAAGATGCACAGTAAGTTTACGTCGTAGTGTGAGCGTGTATGCTGCTCTGAAAAGAGTAAGACGCAAACCACAAGTTCGCATTGGCCTGTAAAAGTGTATTATGTACTGTGAAAGCATGCACTACTCTGTAAAAGTAGATACTGCACTGCAGAAGAATGAGTTAAACTGCAAAACTGTACAGTGCAGTGGCCTCATTTCAGATTTTTCTTGGGGAGGGAAGGGCAAAGGTTTGGAACTTATGGTATGAGTGGGCTGGCGAGCGAAGCGAGCCCTAGCAATTGGGGATAGGGGGAGCACTGTAAGCCCCGGAGAAATCTTTTTAAATTTGTGCGCATTTTTGGAGCATTTTGAAGCCATATAAGAGCTGTATTGACTTAATAAAGCAGCAAACAAGTCTTGCGGGTGGTACAGTAAGTGGGGCCCCGCCCTCCCCCGAAATGACGCCCTTGGTGCCGTGTTCTATAAGAGTGTACATTGCACTAATAAAACATCTACTGCTGAGCTGTTAATTAAAGTACATACAGCGCTAAAATTGAGTAAGTTTCACTGTAAATTTGTATGTTGCACTGTGAAAACATACACCACAGTGCAAAAGTGTTCATTTTGATGCAAAAAACGAAATATGGCAAACAAACTCATTTTAATGTAAAAAAACGAATGATATACCGTTTAAAGTAGACTGCACTGTACAAGTGTGTGCACTGTAAAAGTTTATGCTCCATTGTCAATGAGCAAGTTATACAGCAACAGTGTACACTGCACTTTAAGGGAGTACATTTTTCAGTAAAAATAGACACTGCTACAGCAGTGTACAACACCGTCTGGAAAAGTATTCCGCAGTAACAGAACGTTGGTGGTGCCTTATAAAACTGTACATTGCATTGCACAAAATTAATGTAGTGCTACATAAGTACATATTGTATGATAAAAGTATATGATAAACTATAAGCTGCACTGCATAAACTCACAATACACTGTAGCGTGCATACTGCATTGTGGAGGTACATCTTGTACTTCACAATTATGACCTGCACCATAAACGTGCATAGTTCACTATAAAATTTCGAACTGCTCTAAGGAACTGAGCTAATCTGGTTAATTCGTTTGGTATTCTGTAAATGTGTATGTTGCAAAGTTAAGTGTATGTATTATTGTATGTAACACATGGACTCCAATGAAGAATATTTTGCTATGTTACACTGAAAAGTGTATACAGCACAGTTAAAATTGGATACAGAACTTCAGATGTGTGTATGCTGTACTGTTAAGTGTATACTGTACTATAATCACATGCTGGTGTACTTGCTGCAACTTGCCTTGTCAATCCTACATTTCCATGAAGTTGCATATGTAAAGTTCTTCAGTTTCAACACTAACGACTGGCCAAGCTAAAACTATGATAAATCCTTATCTCAAGAAAGTCAGCCTGAAAAGAGCTACTGTCATATGAAAATGACTGCAGAACATTTTTACTTGTGGAAATGGAGGGGCAAGTTATCAGGACTTTTAATTCTTTAAGCCACTAGTTATTCTTTCCCAAATCTTTTATATCCCTGTGAGATTGCTGCTGACTTCATGAGGAAAGTGTATATGGTTCACAAAATCCCAATTTTAGGATACAATATATTTATTCATCTCTGGAATAATAGTTAAGTAACAGTTTATCCCATTAAAACTTTATAACCTCTCATGGTAAAGTTCTCAGATATTTTTGTATTTCTGTCAGAAATAGACATTGCTAATCAACATGTGTAAGGCTGTTCAGATAGAGAGTACAATATAATGCCCAACCTGCCAACGCTCTATTTTCATACTTCAAGTGAAACAGCGGTGTTGAAAGTCCCCAGGAAGGTTAAACATTAAATATGTGGTTTTTCTTGATGTCATTCAAGGAAATATTCATGGAAAAGACACAAGAATAAGGACTAACTCCATTACTTCCCCTAAAATGTGCAAACTATACACTCAAATAACCAATTATAGGGACAGTGTGTCCACTTCCTTCTGATGAACAACGGCCTTTGACCCATCAATGCAATATGGTAAGCATAAGCCATGTTAACTGAGGTCTGTGGGGTTAAAGATCTTGTCTGTCTAGGGAAAACCTGGCACCCTTGGCTAGGTTATGCAAGGATTCAACCTTGTCAATACCTCAGTTGTATTTTAGGCTAAGTAGGTAAGTCCAACTAGGGGTTTTCCTGCTCCAGCCAATTAGACTTGGCATCCTGGTTTGGGTTAATTTAAGGAATTTTTGGGTGGGTAGTAAGCCTCATCCACTGACATACAACAGCCGTCAATCTACGAAATTTAAGGTGTTCAACATTCAACCCCATCCCTTGCAAATAATGCTGCCACACTTTGGCTATGGTTAATTTTGGGTCCAGTGTAAAGCTTTACCAATTCCCCATTAACCAAATAGGATGTGCCATCTTAGGTTACGTTACAACCCTGTAAAAACTACTGACACACTTTCTGGACAAGGTTAATGGTAGGTCCAGGAGGGAAAGCTTCGCCAGTCCCCCAACTGACCAAATAAGACCTGCCATCTTAGGTTAGGTAAGGTTAGCTCAGCTAAGATTAAAAATAATGGTGGATCCAAGGGAAGCTTTGCCACCCCTCACTGGCCAAGTAGGATCTGCCCTCTTAAGTTAGTTTGAGTTACAACCCTGTAACACGACAAGCACAGTTTTTGGCTATTCAGGGGTAATCTTTGCCTAGGCTAAGCACTAATGGGCAAACAGAACCTACCATGTTAAAAATATTAAGTTAGGGTGGGTATGATTAGGTTAGGTTGCAAGCCTTTGGTGATCGGTCCAAGGGAAACTTTGCCAACCCCCACTGGGCAAGTAGAACCTGCCACCTTAGGTTAGGTTAGGAGGCGATCTTGTAAATATTACTATAACCTTTTCACCAAGTTAATGCTGGGTCCATTAAGTTATGCCATATTAAGTCAGGTTAGGCTGCAACTTGTAAATATTCCTGCCACACTTTTTGCCCAAGGTTAATGATGGGTCATGCCATCTTTGGTGGCATCAGGTTGAAACCCTGTAAATTCTACTGCCTTACCTTTTGCTTAAGGTTAAAGGGTAAGGGTTCCAGCAACCACTTCCCTAAATTAGGGGTTGTTACGTTAACATATATTGCTATAATCAACATGAGCACATTTTCATTTTTGCACGAGACTATTACCGATTACACACAATAAGTGTGTGTGTGTGTGTGTCTATTTTACCATTCCAACTGGAGCAATTCACTCATTTGTTTAGTTTACTCCACCCTAAAATTCCTGTTTCCCACCCGCGTCAACCATAACTGTTCACACCAACAATTGCAGTCGGAAATGCATAAAAAACGAGATAAGCATTCGGAACAAAATAAATGTTAGTCTATTTGATGACGAAATAAAGTGATTTATATCTATCATGCTTAACCTATGCTCGGCCAAATTTTACGACCAGTTTGCCTTTGGTCGAACCACAGGCCTACTTTCTGATGAAGTTTTACTTTGCGCTTGACCCGTCTAAACAAGCCTTACACAGAGCTGAGACTGATTTTCTGTTTTGCCTATTTTGAACCATATTTTCTGCACAACTATTGCCTTATGACTAACCAGATTACCTTTACTAAACTTGACCGTAATAAATCAGTCATTGTTCTGATGCAACTCAACGACTGAGGACGATCAAATTTCCATGCAGTCAAAATACATTTGGCTAAACGGCGATCACTCTGATTTATTATTCTACACACCAACTCCTAACAAACAGGAAATGTCCATTATTAATAATACTACTTGGTACTTTGGCGAAAATAAGCAACAACATTGACAACGGTGGTATAAAATAAAAAGACCGTAGGTTAAGTTAGGTTTGGTTACCTGCAATACTTTTCTACCATATGAATAAAATTTAGAATTTTCTCACTTTATCTTTACTGCAAGTTAGTCAGTGTTTTAAAAAATGAAAACAATCAACAACAAAATCTCACTTTTAGAATGAAATTGACGAACATTCTACCTGATTACACTAAGTACGATAATCTCGTTAACTGCCACATTTGAAACTTCAGAATATTGATTCTTACCTTGACGTTCTCTCTGGAAGGTACGAAGAGTGATGACAGTTCTTTAATTATCAGCCATTTTTGAGACGTGAAGAATGATTCCTTCTTACCTTGCCGTCTTCAGGAATGTAAAATGACCCTTGGCTTACCAAATCACCACAGCACTGTCTTATCTATCCTCACTATATCTTTTCAGCGCAGATATGACCCACTTCTTTTTTGGGAATTCCTTTCATGCTTCTTGGCCCTGCTCTCGGCGGAACTTCGCCTCCTTTGAAAACTTTCGTACCCAGGCTCTTCTTCTTCTTAGGAGATTCTTCGAGACACTGGGGTGACGTGGGGAGCGGAGAAAAAATATTTAATATAAAAGTGATGAAGAAAATACTCTTTGATGCAATCTTCATCTCGTGGTTGCGCGAAAATTGTCGTATAGTTTGTTTCTCCTGACGAAATAAGTGCGTTAGAAAGACCTCTCCTTATATTGCGCAGAAATTGCTGCATAGCATGAATCTTTTAGTTTAACCTTCATCCCATTTTCTTTAAAAAATAACACGGTCGCGTTCACAAACTCAACGGCCAGTGAGTGCTATTTCTCTTTGTTTTCTTTAAAATATTATGGCCACGTTCATAATTTCAAGACTCAGTTGTTTTCGTCATTATTGCCACCCATTGGTTTTACTGAAGCGTCTATGGTAAATGCAAAGTAGACGGCCGCACACCGATATCGTTTATTGATATAAAATTTGTCGACCACACAGTATAGAAATGGGTGTATATAATAATTTGAGCCCCTAGGGGCTAGTACTAACACGACGTCCCAAGGAGCTTCCGCCATGTTTAGTACTAGCACCTCGGAGAAGGTGACGCGCAGATAACAAGCCAAAGTAGCACTAACTTTTGTATTGTGTGGTACATAACTTTGCCAATTTAAAAACCGAATGGTTTTCATGCATGATAATAAAAGCGTGATTTTTCCCCAGGTATCTCTCCAGAAGGCAGATGCCAGTGTTACGATGTTTGGAGGAGATATTTCCAACCTGGTCTTTGAGGTTGTACATCACGAGGAATATCACCTTCAGATCAAGGTTAGGGAAATGCAAAATGTTGGCAAAATCGACTAATAAAGGAAGAGTAGCTGATTATCAGAGACAGTACAGCCTGTACAACAATCAATGAAGTAAAAAAAAAAAAAAAAAACTGACCATTTCTTCACAGAAGCCAAGTGAAATACTTTAGTATACTTGGATGAGAACCCAAGAGTATTTGGATAATGTGAAATTTGATATTCAAATCGAAATATTAAGAAAAAATTAATGTTCAAATTTTTATAGAAAAAATCTCAGTCAAGCTTAAGAAACCATCAAATTTTAGCACCAAACACTTAAAGCAAGTTAAAGCTTTCAAAAGCTCAAAATTTTTGTTCAAAGTTTCTTTTGAAAGTCTTGATGTTCTGTGAAGGATTCTAAAATCATTGAATTCTTGCTTTAAGTTTTTAAAAAACTTTAAATTCTGCTTCAAGTGTTCATTAAGCTTTCCAAATCATTAAATTTTAACTCAGATCTTCTGACATCAAGAAATTCTTGCTCAAAACTTTTATAATGCTCAAGTATTGCTCCATGTTTCTGAATCCTTTAGATTCTAGTTTAGTTCTTTGGAAATCCTTCATTTCTAGCTCAGATCTTCTGAAACCCTTAAATTCTTGCTCAATACCTTTGAAACCCTTAAGTTCTTGCTCAAATCTTTTGAAACCCTTAAATTCTTGCTCAAATCTTTTGAAATCCTTAAATTCTTGCTCAAATCTTTTGAAACCCTTAAATTCTTGCTCAAATCTTTCAAAACGCTTAAATTCTTGCTCAAAGCTTTTGAAACTCTCAGACTCTTGCTTAACATGTCTAAAGTCATTACATTTTTGCTCAAAGGTTCTGGAACCCTTAGATTCTTGCTCAGAATCTTCTGTAGTCCTCAAAGTCTTGCTCATACTTTTTGAGACCTTCAAACAAATTCTTCCTGAAGCCTTTAAAATTCTGAAAGTTTCTGGAATTCTCAAATTCTTGCTCAAAGCCTCTGAAACCATCGAATGTTTGTTTAAAGCTCCAGAAACCCCTAAACTCTTGATCAAAACGCCTGACACCCCAGAATTCCTGCTCAAAGCTTCAGAATCCCTAAAATACTTGCTCAGTACACATTGTAAATCCTTTTAGATCACATAGCAGTCCAGAATACGTGACTTCAACCAAGCAAGGATAAATGTAACACAAATCTTGCTGTTTCTTTTTTTGTCACTGTCTCAGTTTTAGTGAACAGAAGACAAAAAAAAAAAAACCCAAGTTTCCTGAATCCTAAAGTTCCTAAAAGTCCTAAATGCTTCTTTAAAAATCAATTCTGCCTTCGTATACAGCTTCTAATACCCAGCTAATTATCTACCATTAGATCTACGACGCTGACAATGAAAGGTATGAAGTTCCTGTGCCTGTCAATGTACCTGAAACGCCTGATCCTCAACAACTGTATTCTGTAACTGTCTCCGAGGATGGACAACCACTCGAATTCAGTGTCACCAGAAACTCCAATGGAAACACACTGTAAGTTAAAGAGTTCCCTGATGGTGTTAGGAATGGAATAGAATATAGAGTTTAGGCTAAAGGCCGAGCACTGGGACCTATGAGGTCATTCAGCGCTGGAAAGGAAAATGGGGAGGGGGCGGGCGGAATGGAGGTTCTAATCCTTAAGGAAGCGACTGACCTGTCTTTTGAAGAATGCCCCGTTCAAAGAGTCAGGAAACACTTAGAGGTCAAAACAAGATCCACTGGATTTTATTATATATATATATATATATATATATATATATATATATATATATATATATATATATATATATATATATATATAAATATATATATATATATATATGCATATATATATATATATATATATATATATATATATATATATATATATATATATGAAATTTTATCACACCATGATTTATATGCAATCATGAAGCTACAAATGTCGTTTAATATCCAATTCATGCCACTTCAGGAATATCCCCGATGGTGAATTATCATCGAAGGGGAATTTATAAGTGATAAATGGATTGGTACCGCCGGGTCTCGATGGTGGCTCAATGGTCTGACCGTCGAATGGAGTCGTTGGAAGGTACCGTGTCGAGGGCTCGAGACCCGGCGGTACCGATTCATTTATCCCTTAAAAAATTCCCCTTCGGTGATAATTCCCCATCGGGGATATTCCCGAAGTAGCGTGAATTGGATATGAAACGACATTTGTAGCTTCACGATTGTTTGTATATATATATATATATATATATATATATATATATATATATATATATATATATATATATATATATATATATAAACTTTGTCCAACCTGGTTAGCGGAGGTACAAGGGTCGCTATAGTTTTCTTATAAAGATCCAGGACAATCATTAACAAACCTCAAATCGAGAATGGCACTATCTGAAGGAAAGAGAATGGAAAAACCAGGCATTTTACCAATACAGGACGCCAGAACGACCATTCCAGAGCCCACGGGTAGCCCAAACTCTTTGGAAATGAGCGAAATGATGAATTGCAACTCCCTGTTTGATCTCCGATTTTGCATTCACCAGAGGCACCGTCTTCGCTAAACTTTTCTGCTGAATACTAAACATTTTATAACTTTCGACATTGCTAGACACCGCTGTCTCGTATTGCGCTCGATAACCGTCGATTTCTGTAGACTTCGTGTGCGTCAGTCGTACGAAAGTCGATTTAGGCCTATACGAATACTTTCTCTTTTTTCTCAACTTCCCCTTTCTCTCCCTCTCTTTCTGAAACACACACACACATATATATATATATGAATGTACGTATATTTTATATATATATATATATATATATATATATATATATATATATGTGTGTGTGTGTGTGTGTGTGTGTGTGTGTGTGTGTGCGTGTTTATTACAGATGTTTGCGTGCCAGTGTGTGCTTCGAAAACATGCATGTATGTATTATATGTATGTATTAGTTCGTAAACATTGTCTCAAAATTTACCATCCTGTGCATGTAAGAAGGAAATATAAATAAAAGAATAACAGCCAAACTGAAGTGTAAGTGAAATCTCGTGGATAACCTTATTGAGCAACGTTGACTTTAATCAGCAACTGGACGGGTGACCGTTAGTGAATACCAAACAGCAACGTCACTTGGTCCCTCGTCGGTAATCGAAACTGAAGCAAATATCCACTTGAGGAATGGAATGGAATATAGAGTTTAGGCCAAAGACCAAGCACTGGGACCTATGAGGTAAAGAAAACTGAGAGTAGGTAGGTTTGAAAGGTGTAACAGGAGGAAAACCTCCCAGTTGCACTATGAAATAATTGTTAGGAGAGGGTGGATAGCAAGATGGAAGAAAGATAATATGAATGGAGGTGCAGTAAAAGGAATGAAAGGGGTTGCAGCTAGGGGCCGAAGGGACGTTACAAAGAACCTTTATGAAGCCTACAGTGCACCCCATGAGGTGCACTGACGGCACTAACCCCCTCCAGGGACTGGCATATGAGCACCAGTGATCATTACTGTAACTTCCTGCAGACGTGTTGAGGAATTACTTTGACATACCTTAATTATATCTCTGATAAGAGCACGATTTATACAAGATAATTAACTTCAACGCTTATAAAAATGAATAAGAAAAATTAGTTAGAAAATCAAAGAATCCTGGTTTATATTTTTGTACGAATTATTATTTTTTTAATTATTTGCAGGGCGTTAAATACGTGACTAATAAAGTAATGTTGAATTCGGTATTTTATCTTTTTTGTTATTTTGCTGACTGTGCAGTGTATATAGTTGTTTACCTGTTAACTAAAATATGTATATATATATATATATTGTATATATATACATATATATACTGTATACATATATTATATGTATTAATTATTTTTTCATCAAATAATTTATAAAAAAAGTATTCAGTCAGACCGACGCTGAGTTTACCAGCCATAGTACAAAGACCTGACAAGGCAGATTTATCCTACTTCCAACAGGAAATGCGCTATTTTGGCAGTCACCAGGATACGCGTACAAAGAACCAGGATTTACAGAACAATTACCCCAAAAACAACCGGGCTTTGGGCCCTCGGGAAGGTCTTGGCAACACGCCTTCAGTTTTCACTGCGCATACGTACTAAACGAAGTGATGAAAGTTCTTCGTAAGGGTTTTGTGCTTTTTCTATGAATCTGTCCAGCTTATCTATATCCTGTTTTGTTTCAAATGGCGCCATGTTTCAAGTTAACTGCTATGAGTCAGCAGGACTAATCTGCGCAATCGAACGTCCGCTATCCCCCATACACAGGAAAGAGGGGGGGGGCGGAGATTGGGAGGCCAGGAAAATGGGTTGAAGGAGGGATGAGGAGGGGTAGGGGGAGGGGGGGGACGGGATGGGGATAAAGGACCTTCGAATGCATAGTTCAGCGATGTTTAACACCATGCAAATCAAGAGTAAACGCCTTAACTAAAGCCATTTGCCAATGCACTACATTACCAAAAATTAGCGGGAGGTGTCTTGTACACTGTGTCAAAGCACCATTTCGATCAAACAATCTGTTTGAAAGATATTTGAGGAAAACGATGACTCGCGGTCCCTGAAATGGAGAGTAGGTATATGACTCAGTCATTTGGTTAAGTAATTTGAACGGCTCGCTCAACTCGCTCACGTAAGACGAATGCCTCAAGTCTGACGCATGCGCAGTGAGTCACGGCTGTAATATACACGACTACGTTTGCCGACTCAGACGGAAATTTCACACACTCTTTTCCTATTTCGGTCCTCAACGATCTTCGCTGAACTGAACCGAAAGGGCATGTACCCACCACATCGGAATGGGATGAGAGTTATAGGCTTTCACCTGTACCTGCTGTCTCAATGCCTGTTGACTGGTTTCTCTGTATGTATGTTTGTCAACGGCTTATCTCAAAACGTCAACTGGAATTTGAGATGGACTGGATTCCAGTAAGGAGAAAGGATTCTTCTTCTTCTTCTTCTTTTCTTTGCGTTTGTGATACCTCAAAACTTACTGATGAATTTGAATATTTTGTGGATGGATCCGGAACTGAAAGCGAATACAGGGTTTATTTATTCACAGTATTTATTTGTATTATTTATTTATTTGTTTTGCGTCTGTGATACTGTTTAAAAAATTTGCTGATGATAAAGGATACATGGATTTAAATGAATGGAATCAATAGAAGAGATCACAAAGATTGGAAGATTAAAACTCTGCTGGAATCGCTGGTTGGTCCCTTGGTAAAGTGGTTACTGTCGTGGCATGCCACTCAGATGTCGCGGGTTTACGTCTCCCCCAGGGCGATGAAAAATCACTGGCTCTGTATCATGATCAATTACTGCTGCGGTGTGGGGTCTGCAGCGGTGGGAGGTTGAAACCAACATTCTTTGGAAGCTTGAAGAATTTCAAGTCAGTGGCCCCGTTGGTGGACTTGTTCCATGTGAATAGGTTTCATATAATAATAATAATAATAATAATAATAATAATAATAATAATAATAATAATAATAATAAAGCCTAAGCAGCTAGAACAATCTGAGTGGGCGAAAAATTATCCCCTTGGGAATGCCCGGTGATAAGAGTGTTTACATTTATCAAACCGTGCGATGTTTTTTGCTGATGCGTGGAAGCAGAAAATTAAATTTTATTGACTCTTTGTTCTTTGTTGGTCGACAATTTTCTGTCAAATTCTAAGAACCAAAGGCTGCTGCGTTTAGAGCTGCGGGAGTAATTTACTTTCGGTTGGAAACCATTGTTTTACATTTTCATTTCCTTCATTTTTCAGGGATGGATTCTCACTTGACAAGGACTAGTCTTTCAAGTTTTGATAGGAATTTTGATCCAGAATTGGGTAGAGAAAGACAATGACTATTTTCTGTATATATATATATATATATATATATATATATATATATATATATATATATATATATATATATATATATATATATATATATATATATATATATATACATACATACAGATGTATAACTGAATCACGAAAATATGGAACGTGATGAAAATATAAATAAAGACAAAATCCACGAAGGAAAGAGAAGCAATAAAGCACTACAAGGCTGCTAAGTAAAGGACAAGAAGTCGAAAGGCCTTGCAGTACTCCATTGCTTCTCTTCCTTCGTGGATTTTGTCTTTTTATATATATATATATATATATATATATATATATATATATATATATATATATATATATATATATATATATCATAATTGTCATATAACATCTTTCACGTACCAAGCATCAGTCCATAACATTTTGAATCCGGATAGAGCTAGAAGGAGGATTTTGGAGTAAGGGGGGAATGAGGATTATCTGCTCAGCAACGCATTTCAGATAATCACTAGAAAACTCTCAGATGATATTTTTCGAACCGGATTTATGCTTTAGGTTGCAATATCGTTGGTGCAGCTTAGACTGTAATGAAAAAGTTTAACCCCCTCGTAGTTTTCTGTGAAAGAAATCTATTATAGAGATGGCTATTTGTCTGTCCATCCGCACTTTTTCTGTCCGCCCTCAGATCTTAAAAACTACTGAGGCTAGAGGGCTGCAAATTGGTATGTTGATCATCCACCCTCCAATCATAAAACATACCAAATTGCAGCCCTCTGGCCTCAGTAGTTTTTATTTTATTTAAGGTTAAAGCTAGCCATGATCGTGCATCTGGCAATGCTACAGGTGCCAACAACACTGGCCACCACCGGGGCGAGGCTGAAAGTTTTATGGGCCGCGGGTGAGAGTTTCATACAGCATTATACGCTGTACTGAAAACTCGATTTCGCTGAAGAAACTTCGGCGTATTTTTTACTTGTTATCTTTTCTGATAATTTCCGGGACACCTTCTGGGAAAACTCTTCGCTGTCCATTGAAATCTAGTTAGTATTTGATCCCATTTTTGGCTACAGGAAGGATTTTTTAGTGTGGAAATTGACAGAGATGTGTTTCCATTAAACTGCCATCTTCTGTCTACACTTTTTGGATCTGACCTAGATAGTGACCCTCACAGGTTTTAACCCGGTATGTATATCCACCTTTGCGGCATGTTTAGTACAAGCCCGTTGGGGATTACCGCAAAAACTTAAACAAAAGACTGTAAATATGATAAAGATAATGACCCCCAAGAAATATTAGTCCTAGATAACAACCACCGAAAACCCTTGGGGTTCACTATCTATGAAACATTCCTGTAAATATCATAAAGCTAATGACCCCCAAGAAATATTAGTCCTAGATAACGACCTCCATAAACTCTTGTGGGTTACTATCTAGGAAAGATCACTAAATATCATAAAGATAATGACCCCCAAGAAATATTAGTCCTAGATAATGACCCCTGAAAACCCTTGGGGGTCACTATCTAGGAAAGATCCCTGTAAATATCATAAAGATAATGACAGCCAAGAAATATTAGTCCCAGATAATGACCCCCGAAAACCCTTGGGGGTCACTATCTAAGAAAGATCCCTGTAAATATCATAAAGATAATGACCCCCAAGAAATATTACTCCTAGATAACGACCCCTGAGTACCCTTGGGGGTCACTATCTAGGAAAGATCCCTGTAAATATCATAAAGATAATGACCCCCAAGAAATACTAGTCCTAGATAACGACCCCCGAAAACCCTTGGGGGTCACTATCTAGGAAAGACCCCACTTTTTATATCTCTATATCTCACGTCAAGCATGTACAGTACGCGAGTCCAGGTTCGTACTAAATTTTCTGCTTTTTAATCGGTTTAATGACCGTTGCGTCGCCTGAATATCTTTACTGTCAGGGATTTCCCTTAAGCTAGTCGACATTGTTTTCAGAATCGTGACTATCACTACAGGCTTCAATTGGACCGTCTCCCAATAATAGTTGTTTTTGCATTACTGCTGAACAATTCAAGCTCATTTCTATGTATCCCAGAAAAATATTAGTTTTTTTTTTTTATTCTAGACAAATCAGATTTTATCTAAGTTATATTTTTCTGTTATGTAATCACTCAACCAAGTTCAGTATCCTTTGTATTTTCCAGGTTAACTAAAAAATATGTTTTCTTACTTCTTCGTTACACCATTTTATTTTTCAGATAACTTGGTATAGTTTTCAATGCACGGCGTCCGTGAAATCCTTGGCTCAGTATTATTATTATTATTATTATTATTATTATTATTATTATTATTATTATTATTATTATTATTATTATTATTATCTAATTTCATCAGAGCCTGGAGGCTTCTAGAGTAAAGAACTAGTCCTTACGGACTAATAAATAAAAATGCTCACAAGGTTTTATCTTCGGCTATTTCCGGTTGCTGAGACCTTCAGTAATGGTTTTTCCCCAACTTACAATGATTATGCAATACCACCTTTTCGAGATGTAATTATTCAACTCTCTCTCTCTCTCTCTCTCTCTCTCTCTCTCTCTCCCCATAAGTAATATTTTATCTCCCCAAATTACGATTTTGCAGTGCCCCCTTTTCGAGATGTAATTATTCAACTCTCTCTCTCTCTCTCTCTCTCTCTCTCCTTAAGTAATGTTTTATCTCCCCAAATTACAATGATTTGTCAGTGCAACCTTTTCAAGATATAATTGTAATTTCTCTCTCTCTCTCTCTCTCTCTCTCTCTCTCTCTCTCTCTCTCTCTCTCTCCGTCCTTAAGTAATGTTTGATCTCCCAAATTACGATGATTTTGCAGTACCACCTTTTCAAGTTATAATTATTATCTCTCTCTCTCTCTCTCTCTCTCTCTCTCTCTCTCTCTCTCTCTCTCTCTCTCTCTCTCCTTAAGTAATGTTTTATCTCCCAAATTACAATGATTTGTCAGTGCAACCTTTTCAAGATATAAATTTTCTCTCTCTCTCTCTCTCTCTCTCTCTCTCTCTCTCTCTCTCTCTCTCTCTCTCTCTCTCTCCGTCCTTAAGTAATGTTTGATCTCCCAAATTACGATGATTTTGCAGTACCACCTTTTCAAGTTATAATTATTATCTCTCTCTCTCTCTCTCTCTCTCTCTCTCTCTCTCGTACTCTTGATTCTGATGAAATTTCAACCATAAAACATTTTGTTATTTTGTTGATTTTATTTTTATAATTTTTTGGGCAGTTTCCGCTCACTCGGTTCCCTGACCTTTGAGGACCAATTTTTGCAAATCCACACGAAGCTTCCCTCGACGTACCTGTACGGCTTCGGGGAGAACACCCACCTGTCCTTCAGGCACGTCTTCGAACCCAGGAACACTTTCCCCATCTTCGCAAGGGACCAGCCAATTGGCACAGTGAGTCACACTTGTTGTTTAGATTAATTTTCTTATGTTTTTTTTTTTCTCTATGGGACGGACGGGCATCCCAATGTCCTTTACCAACCCAGATCCGAAGAAGACTCCTAGTTTTTAGTTTTCGGTAGAAAAAAAAAAGTATTGAGAAGTCTATTTGTCTGTCCGTCTGCACTTTTTCCGTTCACACTTTTTTCTGTCCGCACTTTTTCTATCCGCAATTTTTCTGTCCGCAATTTTTCTGTCCGCACTTTTTCTGTCCGCAATTTTTCTGTCCGCAATTTTTCTGTCCGCACTTTTCCTGTCCGCACTTTTTCTGTCCGCACTTTTTCCGCCAACACTTTTTCTATCCGCCCACAGACCTTAAAAACTACCGAGGCTAGAGGGCTGCAATTTGGTATGTTGATCATCCACCCTCCAGTCATCAAACATACCAAATTACAGCCCTCTAGCCTCCTCAGTAGTTTTTTAAAAATTTTATTTAAGGTTAAAGTTAGCCATGGTCGTGCGTCTGGCAACGCTATAGGACAGGCCACCACTGGGCCGTACCTGAAAGTTTCATGGGCCGCTGCACATACACCATTATACAGAGACCATTGAAAGACAGATCTATTTTCGATGGCCATGATTATTCGCTGTAGCGGCTGTACAGAAAACTTGATTGTTCCCGAAGAAACTTCGGCGCTTTTTTATTTGTTTATTCATATCCTGAAATTGGGTTTATGTTTGGTTGATTTTTCACGAATTCAATAGCAAGGCAGAAGTCTCACGCTTAAATATACGTTACCGAAGCCATTACCAGTCGAACACTATATAAATGAAAGGCCGCTTTTAGTCAGAATCTAAATATATAATCGAAAGTTAAAAATCACTCGTGAACGATTAGATTAGTCTAATTTTTGCAAAAGAATTCGTCAGACATTACCCTGCAATTCTACCCAATAATAGCTGAATTTCATCTTAATTCAATTCCAGCATTATCCGTTGGTGGAAAAATTGTTTAACATTATTATATAATTCTAAGACCACTCAAATTTCCAGTGGCGACACTTCAAAGTAGCAGTATTTAGGAATGGCAGAATTACATCTGATATTATCAGAAATGTTATTTATATTTTTTTGCTTGTTCTTTATCTTTTTTAATGTGGGTAAGCGATTTAGTTATGGCTTACGAAGCAAGTTAGTGTTAGATTTTGTTTGCTCCAAATGAATGTTTTAATAATAATAATAGCAACTGGTCAGGGAGACGAAGCTACACTAATACTACTAAATAAGTCTTTTCTGTTAGTTAAAGTAAAATCTTCAGCCACGGCCCAGTGGTAGCCTGTCCTATAGCGTTGCCAGACGCAAGATCATGGCTAATTTAAACCTTAAATAAAATAAAAACTACTGAGGCTAGAGGGCTGCAATTTGGTATGTTTGATTATTGGAAGGTTGATGATCAACATGTTCAATTTGCAGCCCTCTAGCCTCAGTGGGTTTTAAGATATGAGGGCGGACAGAAAAAGTGCGGACGGACAAAGTCATCTCAATAGTTCTCTTTTACAGAAAACTAAAAACTACGGAGTCCTCTCCGGGTCTGGGCTGGTAAAGGACATTGGGATGTCTGTCCCATAGAGCAAAAAGAAAGAAAAAGTTAAAGTAAAAATATATCATATTCTTTTTGAAAACAATAGATTTTAAAGTAGTTTAAGTCCAGCCAGCCATTGTTAATTACCTAGATGCATTTCCTGTCAAATTATAGATGCATTTCCTGTCAAAAAATAGATGCATTTCCTGTCCAAAATAAGTCCAAATTTTTGTAAACTTATTTTTTATATTTTACGTTCTATTTTTAAAGAGTTACATATCAGTATTTCCCATAGAGGAATTTGCATGTAATGTCATATTTTTCTAAGAAAAATGTAAAATATGTAAATAAGTAAAATAACTAAATACAGATAAACTTGTTCTATATTTTGTATATATATCTTAAAGAGAGAGGCTTACACTTTCCAATTAGATGCCCTTGTTTTGTATTTTATATTCTTTATAGAAATATAAAAGATACTCTTTTTAAAAAGAATATAAAATACAAAGACTCTTAGTTTCTATTAGATATTTGACCTATGTATTGAATTTAAATTTAAATTAAAAATTTATTATTATATATTTATTATATATATAATTAAATTTAAAGTTTATTATATATATATTTTTTCACAGGAACAAATGAACGTATACGGACATCTTCCTTATTATATGGTTATGGAGGACGGCGAAGGGAATTCACATTCGGTTCTTCTCTTCAACTCTAATGCCATGGGTACGTCCGGACTCAGAGAGAGAGAGAGAGAGAGAGAGAGAGAGAGAGAGAGAGAGAGAGAGAGAGAGAGAGAGAGAGAGAGAGAGAGAGAGAAGTAACAAAATGACTGAAGCATCTGTTTAATGAAGCCAGGAAGAGACTAGTATGTTTTTCAACTTTTATGAGAGAGAGAGAGAGAGAGAGAGAGAGAGAGAGAGAGAGAGAGAGAGAGAGAGAGAGAGAGAGAGAGAGAGGTTACAAAATGACTGAAGCATCTGTTTAATGAAGCCAGGAAGAGACTAGTATGTTTTTCACTTTTATGAGAGAGAGAGAGAGAGAGAGAGAGAGAGAGAGAGAGAGAGAGAGAGAGAGAGAGAGAGAGGTTACAAAATGACTGAAGCATCTGTTTAATGAAGCCAGGAAGAGACTAGTATGTTTTTCAACTTTTATGAGAGAGAGAGAGAGAGTAAATTGTGACCAAAATGAACCATGGAATATGAATAATAATTCAATAAATACGTATTCATTCAAGGGGCATATATTTGTATATACACTTGAAAGAAAAATAACATATATATATATATATATATATATATATATATATATATATATATATATATATATATATATATATATATATATATATATATATATATATAATGTAACTCTTTCTGCTCTGCTATTCTACAGAATATTCCACGTACCTTCTGGACGACGGTTCTCCGGCAGTGACTCTCAGAACAATCGGAGGTATTCTGGACTTCCACGTGTTCCTTGGGCCCTATCCTGAGGATCTTGTCAACCAGTACACTGAAGTAAGTACGATCAAGAATACACGAAGAAGGATCTGTGTTCTGAGTGGGGATGTGACAGCGAAGTTTTCCCTTTGCAGTTCAAAGACGTCTAAGCATCGAGATAAGACATTCCGCCTGAAATGATTGAAACTTGCAGTGGAAGTTATCTGCTCAATTAGAAGAAACAATTGATTGTACATATCTGTAAACTACTACAGCTAATCATTGCAAGAAAGGAAATTGTGCAACATTCAGCATTACAGGAATGTTCTGTAATTTGTATAATTAGCAAAACCTTGCATTATCTTCCCCCCATAACTGAGATTTAGTTTTGCTCAAGAGATTAATGCTACTGATTTTCAAGAAACTTGTTTTATAGTTCTGCTTACGAGCAATGTGGTTCTTTAGTTACATAAACAACACTGAAATGTCTTTCTAATTCTTCAGATTAATTGAGACTATTGTTAAGACCTCTTTTATTTTACCAAGGAATGTGCCAGCTGTTGTGACATACAATAACTTGAAAATTAACTTCTTCAGCATAAACGAGTCTGTTCAAAATCACAACGATGTATAAGTTTCTCTCATAAAAATAAGTCACTAATTTCTTGCAATCTCAGAGAATAACTTTCTCAAGAACTCATTCTGCTTGCCAGCTGGTTGGCAACCCCACCTTCCCTCCTTACTGGTCTCTGGGATTCCATCTTTCCCGTTGGGGTTACAATTCCACCGGCGGCGTCAGAGAAGCAAGAGAGAGGATGAAGGCCATGGGAATTCCACAGGTAAGCGGTCGCGTGTTTACTTTATATTGAAAACAAGTAAAAAATGAGCCTAAGTTTCTTCGGGGCAATCGGTGTAATGCTGTATGAGCCGCGGCCTATGAAACTTTAACCCCGCCCTGTTGGTGGCCTATTCTGTATCGTTGCCAGAAGCACGATTATGGGTAACATCAACCTTAAATAGAATAAAAATGACTGAGGAGGCTAGAAGGCTGCAATTTGGTATGCCTGATGATTGGAGGGTGAATGATCAACATATCAATTTGCATCCCTCTAGCCTCAGTAGTTTTTAAGATCTGAGGGCGAACAGAAAAAGTGCGGTCAGGAAAAGTGCAGACAAAAAAAGTGCAGACAGAAAAAAAGTGCAGACGGACGGACAAAGCCAGCACAATAGTTTTCTTTTACAGACAACTAAAACGGGGTTAAGACCATTCTTGTAGTAAAGAAATTAGGAACAATGAAAAAAACATTCTGATATGATAAAAGTCGAAAATAAGATGGTTTGGGCATGTGGAAGATTGATTGATTTATGGTTACTGAAACTGGCGTCACAAGGGCATGTGGTAAGGATGAGTGTGGAGAAAGGAGTGAAGAGGGCTTGGAAGGAATCTGTTAAGGGTAGAGGGCCGAGAGGGGAGCGAAGGATTAGATGGCACATGATGGAGTGAGGGAGGATTTGGACAAGAAAGGCTCACCAGAGGAAGACGCATTCGATAGAAGTAGTTGGAGAAGGTTCTCTAAGGCAACCAACCCCTTAGCTTATGGATAGCAGTGGGGGATGAAGAAGAAGAACAAAAAACGTTCTGACAAGAAGGAAAGTGGTACTGTAACCATAATTATTGATACATCTGTAAGACAGCGTCCTACCTGCTCTGTTGTAGATACTTTACTAAAACCCCAAGCGATCACAGATATATACCAGAGGCTGGCTTTTTAGTTGGTTTAGACATTTCTCTAAAACTGAATCACGTCAACTCAAAAATCAGAGCTAATGACCAAAGCCTCACTTTCATTTCCAGGACGGCCAGACGATGGACATAGATTACATGGACGGGCGTAAAGATTTCACCTTTGACCCAGAAGCCTGGGCTGACCTTCCAGAACTTATTGAAGAACTCCACAAGGATAACCTGAAAGTCACCCTCATTTTGGTAAGATATCAATAAGAATGTCATTGTAATTTTCTCTTTTTTTCATATCTAAACCAACGGAATCTTTCATCAGAGTGCTTCCTAAGACAGTGCATTCTTGAAGAAGGACAGTTTCATTAATGATCACATTCTAATCCCAATATGCCGGTGCTTAGATTTATTACATTTTTTCTCTAACTCTAGTTAACTTCCTACAGAAACAACCGAAAAAAGTAAAAGCCAACCCTTGTCTGATTTTATAGGAATATTTTGTGTTTTCTAAGGAGGGAATACATACAAAGAGATTTTCTAAGTAACTGAACATCAAATTTACTGCATTTAACATGCTTATTAACACAATCTAACATGCAAATAAGTGTGTATTTGAGTAAAATTCTGAACTTCAGATTTGCTAGATAAGAACCAGAGAAACTGTATTTAGAATATATATATATATATATATATATATATATATATATATATATATATATATATATATATATATATATATATATATATATATATATATATATATATATTGGCATTGGATATTAGTTGAATACAGGTTTCCTCTGTGGTGGTGATCCTGTTCTCAACTGCAAATCTGATCGCCTTTAGGTGAAAACTGTCAGATCAGTAGCTGTAAGACCCTACAGAAAAACATTTACTGGCTTTTCATCTTTGAGATTCCTTATTTCCGATTCCTTTCCATTTAGGACCCAGCCCTGATCACCGACTTCGACAACTATCCACCTTCTGTAAGAGGGAAGGAATCAGATGTTTTCATCAAGTGGGCGAACGAATCCCTCGTTCCGCCCGACCAGAAATCAGGTTGCGAGGATTACATGGTCGGTTACGTCTGGCCAGAGGAGAAGACCGTCTTCCCAGACTTCTTGAAACCAGAGACGCAAGACTGGTGGCAAAACGAGCTGAAGCTTTTCCATGACGTGGGTTCCATTCAGTGTTGAGTTCTTTTATGAGGTTGATTGAAAAGGTGAAGTCAGTTTTATAGCTGCAGAATAGATGGTTTGGAAGACAGTGGCCCTGGCTGAGTCTCTGGAGGCAGGCAGGTCTGAGCAGGCTGTGAGGAGAGGCACATTGGACAGCAGTAGCATTAGTGGAACAAATGATACGTTGCTCTATTGAATTTCAGTCCTCATTATGACCCACTGCCATTTACACCACACTACTTATGTTAGTTGCAAGTTTTTGTATGGAATGGAATGGAATATAGAGTTTAGGCCAAAGGCCAAGCGCTGGGACTATGACGTCATTCAGCACTGGAAAGGATATTTTGAGTAGGTAGATTCGAAAGGTGTAACAGGAGGAAAACCTCAAAGCAGTTGCACTATGAAATAATTGTTAGGAGAGGGTGGATAGCAAGATAAAAGAAATATAATATGAATGGAGGTACAGTAAAAGGAGTGAAAGGGGTTGCAGCTAGGGGCCGAAAGGACGCTGCAAAGAACCTTGAGTAATGCCTACAGTGAACCCCGTGAGGTGCACTGACGGTACTACACCCCTACAGGGACAAGTTTTTGTAGCACCCGGTATTATACTAGGCTGAGGCGTGGACTCAACACCCAAAGCTCGCCTACATGTAGGATAGAGCTTAGCAAGAGTGTTGGTGTATAAACGACACGTGAAAACTACCAAGCAGACCATAACAATACATAGAAAATTAATTTAATTATTAAAAGTTCCCTCACCCCCCGAAAAAACGAAATAAACCAATATCTCGTGGAAAATAGATAAGAAAAACTCATTGGAAAACTAATATCTTTATACGAAGTCCCAGGAGAGCAAATATCTTGGAATTTTTCTAAAAACCATCAGATATTGGCAGAACATCTACAGTATGTAAACATGACAGGTATTGATAAGGTGACTTGGCAACTGAAGAAGGAATATTGGTAATACCTTAGGGAAACGTTGCTGCGAAACTCATATAATTTGGTATAAGATTCCGGAAGTTTGCAAATATTAAAAAATCCTCTCTTTGAAAAGGTTATAGATTTTGGGAAAGGCTTCGGGAGAAGTTTCCGGTGAAAGACGGACGCTGTTGGCATATAAGCTACTTTGGCCATTACCAAAACTTGCAACAGTTCTTGAGAGTTTGGACCGGATGGCAATATGTCACGATGATGCCTGGAAATCCAACGGAGCGAGAAGCTGAATAAGTAATTCCATTTCTTCGTTTCCATCAGGTCCTGGACTTCGACGCCCTCTGGATTGACATGAACGAACCGTCCAACTTCGGCACGAACTTAGAGAAGCCCTGGAACTGGCCTTCCGGGAAGGAGCCGTGGAGCCTCAAGTGCCCAAACAATACCCTCGACCTGCCTCCTTACCCAACGAAAATGATTCGTGTTGGGGACAACCAGAGCAAGAGAATAAGGTGAGGATCCTGTCCTCGTGTTACTCGTCAGGCCATCCCTTCTCACACTTACTGTATAAATCAGTAATCCACGATTTATATAATATCTTAATTTTGAGTATATCCGCAGAGTATGGATTGAGTTGAGTTGAACATTGAATCTAGGCTAAAGGCCAAGCACTGGGACCTATGAGGTCATTCAGCGCTGGAAAGGCAATTGAGAGTAGGTAGGTTTGAAAGCTGTAACGGGAGTAACGCCTCGCAGTTGCACTATGAAATAATTGTTAGGAGAGGGTGGACAGCAAGATGGAAAAAAGAGAATATGAAAGGAGGTACAGTAAAAGGAATGAAAGGGGTTGCAGCTAGGGGCCTAAGGAAGGGACGCTGCAAAGAACCTCAAGTAATGCCTACACTAACCCTCTATGGGAAGAAATTTAAAGTACACGAATTCTCTTCCAGTGACCACACGCTGTGCATGTCAGCCGTACAGACAGATGGAGCCCAAACGTACTTCCACTACGATGTCCACAGCCTCTATGGGTGGAGCGAGACAGTGGCTACTTACAAGTTAGTACATTACCTTCAGGATATTGACAGAACTTCAGTCAGTATCCATACATACATACATATATATATATATATATATATATATATATATATATATATATATATATATATATATATATATATATACAGTATATATATTATTTCTATAATAAATTTTTATTTTTTCCAATTTTTATATTTCTTGTTTATGTTATTATTATCTAAATCTTCAATATTATCATTTTGTCATTATTTTTCAAGGGAGGGCACGTGCTCAGGTTCCCCCAACCCTTCCGGATCTGCTAGTGTCAGTATCTTTACTTAATCAGTATCAAAAAATACATTCTTGGACTTCTTTTCTTGCTTTCTCCTCTTAGCCTTTGTTGGATGAGGGAATTCAGCTGACAATCCAACTGGAGTTCAGTGAAAAGGGCAAATCTAAGTTAAAATCCATATCGCCCCAATAAGTCTGTGGGTTATAACAGTTAAACAGTCGAATCTCCTGTTGCGGAATTGTGGGAGATTTCGGAAGATTTTGGGCTGAGTGGTACAGGTTCCGCGTTGATCAGTAAGCCCCAAGGCCTACTAACTCATTTCTGTTATATATGGGTCCCCGATAAAATTCAGCACACGCTCATGTGGCCCCATTTTGCCAGTTTTGGATCATTTCGAATTAGGTTGTTCGGTCTCCACATTATATCAATTAGGCTCAATGGTAGCTTAGCACACCATTACCATTTAAATAATAGAATACATATGTTTACGGGTTTTATGTTAAGCAAGATCTTGAGTTGGTACAAGGTCAAATCAACATGTCAGCAGCCCACTACGTAAAAATTAAATTCAATAGAAATGAGATACAGAAATCATTATCATCCGAACATTAAATATAATTATTTCTTTATTCTGCTTGATTAGATAACGTAGCAAGAAGATTGTCACAGGTTTTAGGTCAGTGTCTTCACGTGGCATCACATAATTAAGTCATTCATTCACCAGAGCTGTTTAACTGCGAAACTAACTGAAAACCCCAGTAATGCTTTAATGACAGATAATTTAAGTTTTCAGTAAACACCTACGTTATCTATGTATTTATGTGCTGATCAATTAGCTAGTTAACTAATGGAATCATTAATTGCATTAATTAGTGGTCTTCAACAAGTGCTTCCCGAAGTCCGACCTGTCGTGTTAACGAGGTCAACCTTCCCCGGGTCAGGTCAATACGCTATTCACTGGCTAGGCGACAACTCGGCCGACTGGAAACACATGCATATGTCTATCATCGGTAATGTGAAGAATGTTTCTTTAATCTTATTCACGTAGTTTTCTTGAATGACCAAATTTTGTTGTTTTTGTTCCACTCTGCCCTAAAATGGAAGACTGTAGTATCTGCAAAAATACAAAACTGAGAAAAATGGTAAATACACCCTTGCCTTACTACTGATTTTGCAGATACTGCAAATGGGACCCCCTAAATACTCGTGGAAAGCATTGAAGATGAATCATTCTGAAACTGCAGTAACTTGTGTATTAGTGTTTCACGAGCCCAATAAGTGGCATATCTCAATTTCGAAAATTTCGCATACTGCAGTTTTCCAATTTAGGGCAGTACTGTACTCTAGAGTATAATAACTTTGCTTAGATGGAGGATAATTGATAATACTACTATGGTCAATTCTAGATGTGAGTGGTTATTAAATTTCCTTAGGAAAATAGTAATATTTTTCCCCTTAGTTTGCAGAAAGTTACCTACTTAACCAGCAATGTCACTGCGATCTGCTGATGTCAATATTTTCCTTCAGTTTGTTATAAAGCTTCTTAGGCTGAAGAGATACTTCACAAATGTCTTGAAAGTTCCTGTGAGACCTGAATAATAATTGTTCACTTGATTTTAAGCACTGAATTTCTAACTAACCATAATAATTATAGCTAAGTGTTAGTGATGATGAAAATGGATTTCTCTTCATAACATCACACAATGCATCAAATGTCCACTTATCTACACGTTTTCCAGGAATGCTCGATTTCAACATGTTTGGTATGCCTATGGTTGGTGCCGACATCTGTGGGTTCTTCGACGAGCCTGACATGGAAATGTGTGCTCGCTGGATGCAGCTGGGGGCCTTTTATCCTTTCAGGTGAGCGAAGCAATAGTTTGGAGCCTCTTGTCCACTCATAAGGGTGAAATAATGCTTGAAGTCTTTTATCTGTTTTAGGTGGTTGGTGTAAAAACTTGCAGCCTTTTAGATACTCTAGTGGGTTGGGTAACCGTTTGGAGCCTTTCACGTTTTCAGACGGAAGAAGAACTACTGGGAGCCCTCTAAATATTCATAAGGGCTAAATAATGTATAAGGTCTTGTATCTATT
Source organism: Macrobrachium rosenbergii (assembly GCF_040412425.1). NCBI lineage: Eukaryota > Metazoa > Arthropoda > Malacostraca > Decapoda > Palaemonidae > Macrobrachium > Macrobrachium rosenbergii. The sequence continues at coordinate 3,151,726 of NC_089773.1, forward strand.
TAGCTGGGGGATTTAATCGCTCTGAGCCTCCTGTCCATTGAAGTGGGTGCAGTAAAATACCCATAAAAAAATCAGTTTTGAACATACAGGAGATGAGAAATCAAAGGAATATTCAGAAAACTAATATCAGACCGGGCATTAAAGTTGACTTCAAAAGGCAAAAGGGTGAAGAACCTTTGACACCGGCCGCATTACACCACTTGAAGCTCCTCCTACCCTGCCCTCCTATGGTCCCCTTACTTTACATAATCAGAAAAGACTCATTTCCATTTCACCAGCCCTCAGAAGGTGTGAAACAAAATCCCAGGCACTCATTACCCAATCTCAACAGCCGGAACCACAACACGCTGGGAACGCGTGATCAAGATCCAGCTGTGTGGCCTGAAGTAGGAGCCATATCCAGGGACGTCCTTAATCTCAGATACAAGTACTTGCCTTATCTTTACACGTTGTTCCACAAGGTGAGTGATGCAGGCAAGGTCCTCCTAAAGAAAATTGGAAAGTTTATGTAACTAGTGTCCATATTTGGTTGAAATCTTTTCAGTAAGACTGAATTTAAAGTTTTTTTGTTTATCTCCACAAAACCCTTACGTTCTGTGGACACAGTCTTGTTAAATTATAATTTTTTTTCTTTGCTAATATTCTCTGGGTGGGATCCTAGGCCAAGTAAATCATCTTCAATTTTGGTCGAAATCTGAAGTATGGGATCTCTTCTTTTGGTTTAAAATCTTGAGCCTGCATTCCAAATTTATATGAATGATCATCATACGTGGTCAAATTATGAACAATTAAATCCATCCCAGATATATTACTTTTCTATTTAGAGGATATCATGAAGTTCACTCCCCGATGATATATTGAAGATATTTGACTCAATTACATCCATATTTAACGAAATTCTAAGGCTGAGACCGATATAGTGAAAATGTTTAATTTTCTGTACAGAATTCAAAACCTCAGATCCATATGCAGAGAACGTATCTCCTTCAGTCAAAACTGTATGGTGAGACCCCAATGTATTATTATAGAATTTTTGGTCAGAATTCCAAGGCTAAAACCAATGTCCAATTATTGTATTCCGCTTGATCGCAAATCAAGGCTAAAATCCAAAATCAAATAGAAAGATTTCAGTTTCTGGGTACAATTCTAAAGTGAAGACCCATGTCTTATTGATTTAGTTTTATTATTTCAATTCGAACTGTCGTTCGGCATGAATCAGACTCCACTCAGATTATCTCAACACTCTAGAAATAAATCCTTTATCTCTGAAAAACAAATAAACTGCTTGTCTACTGATTAACTGCCAGATTAAACTATTTTCCCAGCGAAAAAAGTCTTAGATTTGGATGATTCTCATACACATGCAACGAATGACAAAACTTCTCATAGGAGCATTCTAAGAATTGCTATGCAAATCTTAAATAATATGGTCATCATAGTGCTGTATTTTATTTAGGGATATATGAAAAATCTGTTGATCTGTAAGGCTCGGGAACATCCAGGTAAAGCGTATGAATAATACAAGCTCTCAGCAGAGTTAGTTCATGTGACATGGATAGCGAATTCGCACCATTTATACCTGAACTTACTCAAATTGCATATCCTTAACGATTACCTGTCCTTCAACCCCCGCCCCCACCCCCCTCCAGAAAATAAAATCTAAAATCTATTCAGTACCTCCTTGGACCATACTCCATTCCTCCACAAAATTCCACTGAAATCTTTCCGGTGGGAAAATAAGCAAATAATCATAAATATATATACCCTCTTTTCTATTTTCTTTAAGTTAAAAGGGCCTATGAACGTGTGCAATAACTTTAAGATAAAGAATAAAAAATACAGATGTGAAAATCATCTTTCAACTTTAACATGATGATTTGTGTCCTGACATTTGGTAAAGACCTTAGAGGTCTGGTTTGGGCAGCAACGCGCCACAATTATACTAGAGAAGAGAATTAGTGATTTCATTCATAAAAAACTAATTTCATGACTCAGAGGGAGTTTTTATATATCTGGGGCATGAGCGCCCCAAAGGTATGTGAAAAGTTTTGAGGGGTACGTGACTAAACTATTTTAATTGTAGATAGTTCGATGAATTTACACACACACACACACACACACACACACACACACACACACACACATTCTTTTCGTTATCCGCAGTGTCATTTTTTCTACTGCTACAGATAAAAACGACATGCTTTTATATTTTAAGAGAATTAATATCTATCACGTAGAAGTGTGTAAATTTGCATTGGTGCAAAGGGGTAAGTGGTCTTTGATGCAGAACCTCGAGGTGAGGGGGGTTTACACGACTAATCGAAGTTTGGGGAAACACTGCCTCCAACTAATCGAAAGCTCTGCATGACTTTGATCGAGCAGGCTCACATGCACGGAGGCTCCATAGTGCGACCTCTGCTGAACGTCTTCCCGAGTGACCTCAAAGCCAGGGACGTTGATGACCAGTTCATGTGGAGCACCAGGCTCATGGTGGCACCCGTCATCGAGCAAGGTGCTGAGAGCAGAGAAGTCTACTTCCCCCAGGTGAGTATGAAGTAACAGATAAGATTCTTTACTTCCCCCGGGTGAGTATGACGTGTTGAACTGAAGTAACAGATAAGATTCTCTACTTCCCCCGGGTGAGTATGAAGTAACAGATAAGATTCTCTACTTCCCCCGGGTGAGTATGAAGTAACAGATATGATTCTCTACTTCCCCCAGGTGAGTATGACGTGCTTAACTGAAATAACAGAAAAGATTCTCTACTTCCCCCGGGTGAGTGTGACGTGTTTAACTGAAATAACAGATAAGATTCTCTACTTCCCCCGGGTGAGTATGACGTGTTTAACTGAAATAACAGATAAGATTCTCTGCTTCCCCCGGGTGAGTGTGACGTGTTTAACTGAAATAACAGATAAGATTCTCTACTTCCCCCGGGTGAGTATGACGTGTTTAACTGAAACAAAAGATAAGATTCGAGGCATGCCGAAATAGAAGGATGAGCCAGCGTGTCTGGGAGACGTGAGGTAAGGGCTGAGGAAAAGCTGTGGAGACGTGTGAAAGAGCACACATGTTTTGTCCTAACTGATAGTTTGGAAAACAGTTTATCAGGTGAAGAACATAAAATTTAGGTAGATGAGTTGCACAAGTAACAGTTTTTACTGACAAAACTACAGACAAAAGATAAAAAGCGAGATTGGTGAGTACAACACCAACCTTTTGGTAATTGCCAGAGGAGGAAATATTGTGGGAAATACTGCTATTTTTGTAAACTA
>NC_089773.1:3160000-3170000 GCF_040412425.1 Macrobrachium rosenbergii
GACACAAACTGGTTGATATCGGCCGCTTTGGAAACCCCCGACCTAGACTGCAATGTGGCAGCCTTAAATTATTTGCTATCATACTGCCTACCAGTTTATTCAAAATCTTAATGCATTTTCTATCATACTTTCTAGCAGTTTATTCAAAACCTCAATTTATTTGCTATCATATTTTCTATCAGTTTATTCAAAACCTCAATTCATTTGCTATCATACTGTCTATCAGTTTATTCAAAACCTCAATTTATTTGCTATCATACTGTCTATCAGTTTATTCAAAACCTCAATTTATTTGCTATCATACTGTCTACCAGTTTATTCCAAACCTCAATTTATTTGCTATCACAGTCTACCAGTTTATGCAAAACCTCAATAATTTGCTATCATACTGTCTACCAGTTTATTCAAAACCTCAATTTATTTGCTATCATACTGTCTACCAGTTCATTCCAAACCTCAATTTATTTGCTATCATACCGCCTTCCAGTTTATTCAAAACCTCAATTTATTTGCTATCATATTCTCTGCCAGTTTATTCAAAACCTGAATTTATTTGCTATCATATTCTCTGCCAGTTTATTCAAAACCTGAATTTATTTGCTATCATACTCTCTACCAGTTTATTCAAGTCTCCATCTGGTCGTTGGTTTTTAGAAAGACAACAATAACAATTATTTGATCAGACCTAGTCAACTAAATTACACTCACATGAGCAATATTACTCAACGAACCCATTCACTGATTTTTTTTTTCCTTACGATCAACTTCTCAGTCGTACCAATCCTCTGGGGCTCACAATAGCCCTGGACGCCTCAGGAAACTCCGCAGGGGACATCTTCTGGGACCAAGGGGACGGATATCAAGCCATGAAGAGGGCGTATATGAGTTTCTTCAATTTTGATGGGGTAAATGATAAATATATAACACTTTCTGTTCTTAGCATTTCTGGTTGCTTGTTTACTTAGTTAGCAGTGCCTCTATAATCACACGCCTCTGCTGCTGTCTGTGATTTCCAGAACAGGACGTTGTATGCATTGGGGAAGAATATTCGATGATGCTGAATCTCTTACTGGGTGACTATTGATTTTGGCAGAGAATTTGCATGGAGAGATCTTGGTGCCAGGATGTCCCCATTTCTTCCGTTGCAGTGACGTTTTTCTTTTTTTTCTTAATACATCTTAAGTATCCAATACATAAATATAGGGCCCAAATTATCTGAGAATACAGGAGAAAACATAATTCTTGCGGTGTTTGTCCAACAAATCTTAAATCCTGTTCTGTGCCATATCTTCAGGACCAAGACTTCTCACGGTCAAGGGTTTCGAGTTGCCTTATTCTGATATACTCTGAAGCACTCTTTCATTTATTCAGTAGTTAATTTTTATGTTAATAGCTGAATGTTTACATACTTGAATTCACTCGTTCTATTCCGTGGTATTAATCTCTTACGCCAATTCTGTGCTCTTCTAGCTCGTTCCAAAGTAATGACATGAAAATAAATATTCAAGAGTTGTTACCATAACAATGACCTTCATCTACAGAACGCGCTCTCAATGGACATTAAACACGGAGAAGACTCAGTAGAGGGTCTGGTTCTGGAGTCCTTCTCCTTCTACGGGTTCTCAAGCAATCCGACAGACGTCAGCATAAACGGCACCAGCATACCGCCTTCTGATTGGTCGTTCGACGCTGACAACAACGTGCTGGAGGTTTCTGCCATTCTCCCGCTCAATCAGGAGTTTATCATGACAATCGCCCGATAGACTCACTCATTCACTCACTCTGGGAGCTCTCTGGTGCCTGGACGAACTCATTGCCGATCAAATGAGAATCATATGATCTGTTGCCAGCAAGATGAAGAAGAGTGCAGGCTTTTGAAAGAAGGTCGTGAGGGCTCGTTTGTCTGGCTTTCTGTTGACATTTATGGAGTGTTTGTAACTGTACTTCAATTTGAAATTAAATAAAAACTTAAAAGTTAATAGAGTGTTATTATCTTCTATGCAATAAGTACTAGGTATTAATGATAAACATGGAAAATATGTTTTTTATCAGCTTATATACATTAATACCAAGCGAAAAATAATAATTGAATAATAACTAAACTAAAAGAAAGACTGAAAACGGGAACAGATGCTAGAAAACTAAGCAAATTCTAGCTAAGCATTACTGAAAGGAGAGACGTTGGGTGTTCCCTACTAACCTTGGAGTTAAGTATACCTTAGTTTAACCAGACCACTGAGCTCATTAACAGCTCTCCTAGGGCTGGCCCGAAGGATTAGACTTATTTTACGTGGCTAAGAACCAATTGGTTACCTAGCAACGGGACCTACAGCTTATTGTGGAATCCGAACCACATTATAGCGAGAAATGAATTTCTATCACCAGAAATAAATTCCTCTAATTCTTCATTGGCTGGCCGGAGACTCGAACTCGGGCCTAACAGAGTGCTAGCCGAGAACTCTACCGACTCGTCCTATGAGGAACTGTTAACCTTGGAGTGAGGTTAGTATGATATTTGGTAGATTTTGAAAAATCACCAGTAATTTAAATTCCTTAAAACGAGATAAATTAAAAAAATATATATTCTAAAGTACTTGGAAAATGGCGGTAAAATTATTGAAAGAAAACCAGTAAAATATGATATACATCAGAAGTTATTTAAATAAACTGACGTGTATAGGAGTCATTCACTTTTTTGGCTATTAGGGCATCATTATGATCCATGGCCGCTCGAACCAGACTCCTCCTGTGTAAGGTCAGACACAACTCTCAGCAACAGTCACGGGAACTTAGGTACCAGCAGCATTCTCAACCTATTTGATTCCAGTTCTAGGCCTTAGGCCTAGACCTGGTATTTCATCCTAATCCTTCGGGCCAGCCCTATGAGAGCTGCTAGTCAACTCAGTGGTCTGGTTAATTTTAATAACAATAACCAGCACCATCCGATATTAATTGGTGGTAACTCAAGTAATAAACAGGCCCAGTGTTGCCTGCTATGTTTCCGCTGTTGACTATTGGCCCATTTGTGGCCAACTCTTTACAGAATCAAGCACATCAATACAGTTGCAGATTTCAGTATGGATCTATTATCCTCACAAGTGTAACATACCATCAAAAATTGATGGTAATATAACAGAGGGTTGGGACAATACCCTACGGGTAATGAACTCCAAGCTTTAACTAGCTGGCACACAAAGGAATCTTCCTATTTCTTTGTAGGGGCCAGTGACTAATGAACTGAGCTACACGTAGTACTACCTGAAAACTATCACCCCATTCCTATGGACATTGGATACACTATAGAGCCCCGAGACGAGATTGGATGTCCCCAAGCTGAGTTACCTGAAGACTGTCTTCCCAGCCTAGTGTGGTGGTAGTGTTGGTAGTGGAAGTTGCACACAAAACAGTTAAATTGATGTTACACCTAGGCCCCGTCCTCTTCTTTTATTCATAGTTAGAAATGGCATGGGTCTACAGACCTCAAGCTGGACTTCATGAGCGAGACGCTAATGCTGATCATTTCATAGATCCTACATAAACTGCCTATGTTTGAGTACTTTAATCGTTGATCAGAAAACACAAAAATCTTTAGGGATGAGGTTGCTAACCCCATGACAACTCAGCGGGTGCTGGTACCCATTTACAATTGGCTGGACTTGTGACTGATAGTATGGGATTAAACTTGGTCCCAGCAGCCGTCAGCTGAACACTGTACCAAGCCATCCACGGAGTTCCCTGACCCTCACAAGGGTGCTAGGCCTGCAGCTCGATCCTGGCATACCTCAAACTAAAACCCAGCTGTGAATTGGTGCCAACATCAGGTGAGGTCAAGAGGAGGGCATGGGGAGAGCAACTTCATCTCTAAAGACTTCCTGGGAAACTGTAGGCTAGAAAGCCATACACAAATGTGTACATATATATATACATAAATAATATATATATATATATATATATATATACATATATATATATATGTGTGTGTGTGTGTGTGTGTACATATATATATATATATATATATATATATATACATAAATAATATATAAATATATATATATATATATACATATATATACTCGTATGTGTGTGTGTACATATATATACATAAATAATATATATATATGTACATATATATATACATAAATAATATATATATATATATATATATATATATATATATATATATATATATATATATATTTAGACATATCCTACTCTTTGCAATGCAGCAGCAGAAGAAACAAGAACAAAAACAAAATAATAATAATAATAATAATAATAATAATAGGTGGAATTTCCACACGGCACGCACGAAGCACCCCAGGTAGGAGAGTCGTGTGCAGACACAGATATATGTCGCCCCGCCGCGTGTTGAAGGCATCAAAAGCCCCCACTTTCTCGGAGTCATTTGTGGTCCGCGGTGTTATCTCAAGGCCCTGTGCCCCGGGACACGTGTACGAAATAAAAGTCAGCCGAAAGAAAAACAAAAGAGGCATATTCCGGGGTACAAGCTGTTCTCCGGTCCTATAAAAAGAAAAAAAAGGCGAGGTTTGGACGAGACTGTGGGAAATACGTCTCCCCCACACGACCAGCGCCTGGAGACCGAAGACTGGGAACGCCGTTGATAATAACTTTGATGTTCTCTGATATGCGGATGATGTTGGTGGATGCAACTCGGTCGTCTTGAAAAATGTATTCGTGGGTGTGAGAATGTGAATACGTGTTCGTTCGTTGCTGATATACAGATATCGTGCTCGACGAGGTTGGGCCTTGGTATTCAATGTCACGTATGTATGTATATGTATATATATATATATATATATATATATATATATATATATATATATATATACATATACACATAAAATTATATATCTATATATACAGTATTATCCTGTTGTAGTCAGTGGCATTTTTCACAGATACTATCTTTTATCAAGACTGAATTAGTCTGTACTTTTTTTCCTCTTCAAGCAAACCTCTCAGGAAAAAGGAAAAATTGTTCACGTCTTTTTCATTTACTTTTCTGTAATTCTGGGTACAGGTCCTGATCACCTCCACCGATAGTTTTCAAGGTCATCTTTGAGAGGAATGATTTATACCCAGCGTTTCATTTTCCCCAAGGGTACAATTGGGGTATCCGTGCATCACGTTTCCTGCTCATGCCTTACATACGTAGACAAACCACGCATACACACACATATATCTTTGTATATGCGTGTATATATATATATATATATATATATATATATATATATATATATATATATATATATATATATATAAACATTAAGCTACAATTGTCGTTTAATATCCAGTTCTACCTACCTCGGAAACAATATCGAAGGGGAATTATAACTGATAAGTAGCGACGAATCATTTATCAAGTATAATTCCCTGACGGTATTATTTCCGAGGTAGAGCGAATTGGATATCAAACATCTGTAGCTCAATGCTTGTATGTATAAAACGTCACGGTGGTGTGGTAAAAATTTATATGTATACATATATATATGTATATATACACATGTATATATGTATAAATCCCGAGGATTAGGAAAAAAACATTGTTTGGAGAAGCACATAATTATACACCAGAGTGTAGCCGTTATCTCCCCGGTGCATTGGTACCTGATGAAGAAGACTGCACGGCTTTGAAAGCCAGCGTTTGATAAATTGTACTTTGCAAATTAAAGAATCTGGAATCTAAACCATCTCGTATTATTGAAGCCTAACACGAGTAGCATGAATGTATAGGCACAGTGAAGTTGTGTGGCTATTTTGTGAATATATATATATATATATATATATATATATATATATATATATATATATATATATATATATATATATACACTGTATATATATATACATATATATATATATATATACATATTTACGTATATATATATATATATATATATATATATATATATATATATATATATATATATATATACATACATATAGTGTGTGTGTGTATGAAATTAATTCCTACTATATTCTGACAGTATGCAAAAGTATTTGACAGGTTTAATGACAATTAACACCAAGATGGTGTTTTTAACTAATCCATCCACTATTCCGAGAGTATCATATCTCATCCTAAAGGCGAATAAAGTTTCAAAAGTTGTTCTGGGTCTTAGGAAAAGCACTCATTAGGTGAAGAGTTTGAACTACTGGGATAATCACCCCCCATTTCAAAAACTTCAGGAAAACAGAGCTTGAGATTTCAAAGTCCTTCCTTTTGAGTTAACTAAAATTCTGAAATTCTTCACCAATAAAGAGTGGAATAAGTTTTTCCCATATATATATATCTAAATTTATACACACACACACACACACACACACACACATATATATATATATATATATATATATATATATATATATATATATATATATATATATATATAATTATATATATATATATATATATATATATATATATATATATATATATATATATATATATATATACATATATATATTTATGCGTATGTATATACACATGTATTTAAGTATATACATATATATATAAGGTCTAAAGACTCCAGACTCTCTAAAGCATTGTTGTCTCTGGGCGATAATTGGATGGGTGATCCAAACGGAATGCTAAACTATCTATACATAAAAATTTTTTGTAAGGGTGGGGATATGGGCATAACAGTTATATTCCCTGTGGAAATGTCCATAAATTATGAAAAAAATTAAAAATATCAAATAGTAATTATAATAACACTGATGATAACGATCATAATAATTTTGATATTGATAAATGCAAAGTTGATAATTATAATAATGATAGAATTAGAAACTAAACGTAAATGAAATTACCTATTTTTTCTGTTTGAAAAATAATAGTTCCAGGAGTAATGGGCTCCGCGTTTAAATATCTCAGCATCTTAAGCAAGAAAATGCAAAGGACTTTCTCTTATTTGATATATTACCTTAAGGTCGATGCAACTGCAAAATTGCTTGGACGTTGTTGTAATATTTGGCGGACAAATACATTAACAGTAATAAACAAGTAAGTAATGCGCCGAAGTTTCTTCGGCGCAATCGAGTTTTCTGTACAGCCACTACGACGTATAATCATGACCATCGAAAACAGAGCTATCTTTCGGTGGTCTCGGTATGATGCTATATGAGCAGCGGCCCATGCAACTTTAACCACTGGCCGGTGGTGGCCTGTCATATAACGTTGACAGAAGCACGATTATGGCTAACTTTAACCTTAAAAACAAATAAAACTACTGAGGAGGCTAGAGGGCTGCAATTCGGTATGTTTGATGATTGGAGGGTGGATGATCAACATACCAATTTGCAGCCCTCTAGCCTCCTCAGTAGTTTTTAAGATCTGAGGGCGGAAAGAAAAGGTGTGGACGGACAGACAAATAGCCATCTCAAGTTTTCTTTTACAGAAAATTAAAACCAAAAACCGTCTTTCCGTCTATACCAGATACATATGTAAATTTTATACCAAGAAAATGCAACTGTATATACTGTATTTAAAACACAGCCTACAAAATTTATATTAACGATATCATGTCTACACACATAAAAGAAAAAAAAATGTCCATACTGTACATGAGACATTTGTATTTTTCAGTTAAACGAAAATGTCACATTTACGTTGGCTAGCTCTGCCATCTGGTTAAATTATCCAAAACAACACTAACAATACACTAATTGAGGGTTTTAGTAATAATATTAACGATATTTGTAATCTCATTCTCTTCCCCGTCTTTCTTTACCACTTTCTTCTCTCTCTCTCTCTCTCTCTCTCTCCCGCATTTTTAAGGTCCATAATCCCCATTACAGCGCAACAGCTGAAAATAATGACCAATTTAACGTTGTACACTTTCGTTTACTGGCAAACTTTTGCCAGTATAGAACTGCTTAAGTAGGCTGTTAAACTCGGCTAGGTAATTCTGTACAAGATGTTTTCGCGTGAAGTAAAGAAAAATAGCAATACACTAATGGCATCACGTCTGGGTACTGCACTTAATAAGATGGTCTACTTTAGATGGGGATTGTACGATTTGTTGTTCATTTGCACACGCACGCAGGCATACACACACACACACACACACACACACACACACACACACACACACACACATATATATATATATATATATATATATATATATATATATATATATATATATATATATATATATATATATATATTACATTTCGTTTACCAGTAATATCAGACTCACAAACTCGAAGTGTTTAGTTAAGGATATAATTAAGGGTCGCTCCTTCCCTTACACAGCAGAGACCAAATCGGCTTTGAAAGGGCTCTTTACACTGTAATACTTGGCATTAACGAGTCTTGCATAATTTCTTCGCATTAAAACTGTGATAACCGTCTTTATAATTCGCAGTTTTACATGCTATAGCCTTAATGTTATTCTCTGTACAATACTGTTTCACGGTCCATAGTTAATTGTTCTCAAATTCATTATTTTTGTGGATCAAAATTCTACGCATGCAAGTAGTCTGGGGTAAAAATACTTATTTACATTATTTAGAGTACTTTTTCAAAACAAATAATTTAGTTTTTGATACGACCATTCTTTGAACAGTGTTGATTTATGCTAAAAAGATTCATCAGTCTCGAAGTAACTGTGAGAATAATAATTTTGGAGTTTACCTATGACTTTTATGTGTCTTTGTTCCTAATTGCTTTAAGTTAAGAATGAATTGCACGTACAAGACAAGTTTGCCCACACACACACACACATATATAAATATATATATACAGTATATATATATATATATATATATATATATATATATATATATATATATATATATATATATATATGTGTGTGTGTGTGTGTATAAAATTATAGACTGGAGATGTTGGCGCAAGCAAGCCAAAGTATACATCAAGACAGGGTGACAAGAAGATAGCCTGTCATCAATAGATTGCATTTATCTGCAGAGGCGTTTCGTAACAACCTAGTTCCATCTTCAAGGCTAAAAGAGAAAAACAAACAAATTGAAAATACCCGGAATAAAAATAATGACCATAAGATTCTCAAAAAACTAAAAATACGCAACAAAACAAGGCAATTCCAACTAAGCACCTGCTTTACTGAACGAGGTGAAAGGGAAAGGAAAGAGGCGAAAAAAACATTTAAAGATAGATACAATTGGACGGGGGAGGTGTGTGAGCACAATTTGGGCACTAACTGCTTAATAAATAACGATTCTAAAATGGGTGGTTCGTGTAAACAGCTGGTTTGGCCCGGAACATAGAAGTCAGTGTAATTAATATTCGTATTACAAATTTTTGAGTGATTTCTAATATTACATAATTCTGGGATGGACAATCTGCAATCTGTACGATGACTAACACCTTTATGAGAATCTGCTCTGACTTTAAGCATTCGTTTTGTTGTCCAACGCAAGTCCCCAAATTTCTTTTAGGGCAAGTATATCTATACACAACTGAGGATTGCATCAGTGGCCAGGTTCTGTCTTTGAACTTAAATAATAACCCTATTGTGAGGGATTTTTTGGGCGGGATTAAAACAACCTGTAGCATGTTAAAATGTTTTTAAATTGCAGACTTAAAATTACGTCTGAATCTGTCATCATAGATATAAGGAAAACTGGCATAAAATTTCTTGCGAGGTACTGTACTAATAGCCGAAGGGTGGATAGTTTCTTATTAAAGAAATCCTTACAATGTTTAAAGAAAACATGGGATGGAAACTAGTTATCTGAAAAATATTTAAGCAAGAACATTACTTCTTTATGATGATAGTCCCAAGAGGAGGGTAAAGCATACTGTAAGCTCTATGTAGAAGAGTAAAAATTTAATTGAGTTTAAAATTTAAAAAAAACATGCACTTTGAAAATTCAAACCCAGACCAGTAAAAGACTTTTTCCTAAAAACGGAAATGTTAAAACTATCATTGAGAATCTTATGGTCATTATTTTTATTCCATGTGTTTTTAATTTGTTTGTTTTCCTCTTTTAG
>NC_089773.1:3172500-3175000 GCF_040412425.1 Macrobrachium rosenbergii
TGGCTGGATGACCACATTTGAAGATGAATTATTTCTGCTTAATGCTAGATTTTTCAGTTATCTAGCCACTCAGCCACAAAGGCTATATGAATGAAGTTAGATTTACTCATCGAAACTATAACTGTTCTAAAGTGGCATAAAGTAGGCAGCTATCTCGTGCATGAACTGGGATTAACCAGATAAGTACCCCTCATACCTGAATCTTTGAAGAGACAGAGAAGCAAACAAATTATTACTATATATATAACTAGACATACACTCGTACGATTCTCCCATACAAGCTTTAGTCATTGGCATGCAGAACTAAAGAGGTGACTGGAGGAAACACGCTTTCATTCTCTTCTGTGGAGAAGAAAAAACAAGTAAAAAATGTGCCTAAGTTTCTTCAGCGCAATCAAGTTTTCTGTACAATGCTGTATAAAACTGTCAGCTATGAACTCGCAACGCTCAGTTACTCCCTAGATGCGGTGGAGTGAGGGCACATCGCACGCCTCCGGAAAGCACTGTCAGACGCACGAAACCTTAAGATGAAAGCTACTGAGGCTTAAGGGCTGCAATTTGGTATGTTTGATGATTGGAAGGTGGATGATCGACACATCAATATGCAGCCCTCTAGCCTCAGTAGTTTTTGAGATCTGAGGGCAAATAGATAAAGTGTGGAAGGACAGACAATGCCATATCAAAAGTTTTCCTTTACAGAAAACTAAAAGGTATATGAGGGCGAAATGATGCCAGTTTTCCCAACAGAGATGACTCAGGGCAATACAAAGCCGAAGCAACGGCGATAAATGAAACAATATGCCCAAATAGGGACAAATCATGATGGTATTCAGCAGTATCAACTGTCATAACGAGAGCAGTGAGATACAGGTAGTCTATAAAAAAAAAAAAAAAAGAGTGGGCAATGTAAAGCTTCAGCACATGCGATAAAGAGAAGAAAATAATACTTTTACTTTTATCAGGGAGAAATACGGATAGTATGAAGCTATGTAAAGCTATGTAAGCTGAGAAGAGGAAATAGATTCACTGAGAAAAATTTGTTCAGCTGACTCATTTATGCCGAGGATGGGAAAAGCTGGATTTCAAAAGGATGTACAGGCCGATGTAAAGCTGTAGCAACTGAGACCAAGAAAAAGTGTTACTTTCAGAATAGAACAGAATATAGAATTTAGGCCAAAGGCCAAGCGCTGGGATCTATAACGTCATTCAGCGCTGAAAGGGAAACTGGCAGCAAGAAGGTTTGAAAGGTGTAACAGGAGGAAAGCCTCAAAGCAGTTGCACTATGAATCAATTGTTGGAGAAGGTGGAAAGTCAGATGGAAGAAGGAGAATATGAACGTAGATACAGTGAAAGAAATGAGGGAGGGTGCAGCTAGGGGCCGAAGGAACGCCGCAGAGACCCTTAAGTAATGCCTACAGTGCACCAAGTGAGGCTCACTGACGGCACTACCCCCCTACGGAGGTTACTTTCAGAAGTAATGAAATGATCATAGTCTCCATCAATTTTTCTATCTGCAGGTCGACCTCAAGAAGGCAGATGAAACTGTGTCTATGTTTGGGGATGACATTGCGAACCTAGTCCTCGAAGTCATTCATCATGAAGAATATCACCTTCAGATCAAGGTTAGATTATTTTTAGGTTTATTTGTCTTTTCCTTCCTTTTTTCTGTCTCCATCTGTCTATACGTCTGTCTTTTTGTTACTAGATTAAAGCTGGATGATTTTATTTCCAGTCGTAATGACAGGACTGCCTACTGTCAAAATAACGTACCCTGTCTTTCTCTTTGGTTAGTATCGCCATGTAAATTTTTAGAAAATCTGTTAAATTTCCATGAAAATATGAACAGTTCACTTTCCATTAACGAGAATTTCCTCTCTCAGATAAAACTTTAAATCTGTACAGAAAACAATAACAAAAACACTAACACTCACTTTGTTATGTTACGGGTTACTATTAGATTTACGACGCTGATGCCCATCGCTACGAAGTACCTGTCCCACTTACTCTGCCAGAAGAACCTGACCTGGACCAGCTCTACACAGTAGAGGTCAGCGGAGACGGGCAGCCCATAGACTTGACCGTTAAGAGGGTCGCCAACAGCAATGTTCTGTAAGTAGAGTTAGCGGTCAGCTGTGTTGGTAGAAACAATGTTCAAAGTTATTGTTTTATTGGAAGTAGGGTTAACAGTTAAATTCTATTGGAGGCCATCGTATTCAAAAATAGATTTTATTGAAAACAGTAATGTTAATAGTTATATCCTAATGGTTGAGGTAGTTAAAAGCAAAATTTCATTGCAAGCAGTAGCCCTAAAAATGTAGGCTTTGTCAGAAGTCTGTCTGAGTTAGGCTTTATTAGAAGTGGAGTTTAAAGAGTTTTGTTTGGAATTTGTCTTAAGAGGAAGATGAAATAGACTTTTTTCAGAAGTCTGTCTGAGTTAGGCTTTATTAGAAGAAGTAGAGTTTAAAGAGTTTTGTTTGGAATTTATGTCTTAAGAGGAAGA
>NC_089773.1:3180000-3187500 GCF_040412425.1 Macrobrachium rosenbergii
GCCAAAATAAATAACCCTTCTCACCCTCCAAGGACCCAGCCAAAATAAATAACCCTTCTCACCCTCCAAGGACCCAACCAAAATAAATAACCCTTCTCACCCTCCAAGGACCCAGCCAAAATAAGTAACCCTTCTCACCCTCCAAGGACCCAGCCAAAATAAATAACCCTTCTCACCCTCCAAGGACCCAGCCAAAATAAATAACCTTTCTCACCCTCCTAGGACCCAGCCAAAATAAATAACCTTTCTCACCCTCCAAGGACCAAGCCAAAATAAATAACCCTTCTCACCCTCCAAGGACCCAGCCAAAATAAATAACCCTTCTCACCCTCCAAGGACCCAGCCAAAACAAACAACCTTTCTCACTCTCCAAGGACCCAGCCAAAATAAATAACCCTTCTCATCCTCCAAGGACCCAGCCAAAATAAATAACCCTTCTCACCCTCCAAGGACCCAGCCAAAATAAATAACCCTTCTCACTCTCCAAGGACCCAGCCAAAATAAATAACCTTTCTCACCCTCCAAGGACCCAGCCAAAATATATACTCCTTCTCACCCTCCAAGGACCCAGCCAGAATAAATAACCTTTCTCACCCTCCAAGGACCCAACCAAAATAAATAACCCTTCTCACCCTCCAAGGACCCAGCCAAAATAAATAACCTTTCTCACCCTCCAAGGACCCAGCCAAAATAAATAACCTTTCTCACCCTCCAAGGACCCAGCCAAAATAAATAACCCTTAACCATTCTCACCCTCCAAGGACCCAGCCAAAATAAATAACCCTTAACCATTCTCGCCCTCCAAGGACCCAGCCATTGCCATCGAGTTCGACGACTACGCAACGGCAGGCAGAGGCAAGGAGCTGGACGTCTTCGTCAAGTGGTCAGACGAGGAGTATGTGCCTCCGGACCAGGACCCGAGCTGCCTGAACTACATGGTCGGCAAAGTGTGGCCGGAGAACAGGACCGTCTTCCCCGATTTCCTGAAGGCGGAGACCCACGACTGGTGGCAGAACGAACTGCATCTTTTCCACGATGTGAGTTGTCATTGTTGTCATGGATGGATGGATTATAGAGTTTAGGCCAGAGGTCAAGCATTGGGGCTTATGAGGTCATTCAGCACTGGAAAGAAAATTGAGAGTAGGTAGGTTTGAGAGGAGTAACAGGAAGAAAAATTCGCAGCCGCACTATGAAATAACTGTCAGGAGAGGGTAGACAGCAAGATGGAAGGAAGATAATATGAATGGAGGTACAGTAAAAGGAATGAAAGGGGTTAATGCAGCTAGGGGCCGAAGGGACTCTGCAAAGAACCTTTAGTAATGCCTACAGTGCATCCCGTGAGGTGCACTGACGGCACTAACCCCCTACGGGTGATTTGCAGTTCAGACTTTATAATTATCAATTGAATTTAGAAGGTGACGTTGCTATTTAAGTATATTATTATTGCTAATTGTTATTTCATTTACATGAAGATTAAACTGTATATCAGAAATAAACACAGAAAATCCAAAGCCTCATAGTGATGTTTATGCTCTTGTTTTCTTCAGGTTTTGTATTTTTGTAAAATTATTCTTTGGTTTACAATATTATTATTATTATTATTATTATTATTATTATTATTATTATTATTATTATTATTATTATTATTATTATTATTATTATAGGTTAGGTGCGAAAGGAAATTAGAATTACATAAGGTTAACTGAATTTCGGCGAGAAAGTTGACCGTCTTTTAAAAACAATTTTTATGAGAGAGAGAGAGAGAGAGAGAGAGAGAGAGAGAGAGAGAGAGAGAGAGAGAGAGAGAGAGAGAGATGGTCAAGCAGTAATGAGAAATTTCATTTATAAACAGTGCAAGAAGGGACCTGTAAAGGGATTCAACTGAAAATGGTATCTGTAGCATAATTCAACGAACTCGGGTATGAGGCCTTCGTGAAAGTGAACCCATTGAATGTCTCTGTTCTTTTTGATAGTACACGTCCTTCGAATACGCTGTAAATTAAGCTTTTTCTTTCATCCCCCGCCCCCTCCCTAAAAAGGTCCTGGAATACGACGGGATCTGGATAGACATGAACGAACCAGCCAGCTTCAACACCAACTTGGGCGAAGGGGAACTCAACTGTCCTGATAATAACCTGGATTCACCTCCCTATCCGACTATGATGGTCCGTGTTGGGGACACCGAAAGCAAGAGGATCAGGTAAAGCTTGGCAGTTATTTCAGAGTGTTATGGCCGGGGAATTAGCGGCTTCAAGGGCTGTTAGAATGAATATTTGCTTGGCTACAATACTTCTTAATGGGTTTTACCTACCAGCCAAGACTACTTGCAGACTTAAATTGGCAAGCAAACATGTTCTTATAAATTTATACACACACACATGCTCTCGTGTTCAGAAAGACAGACGCACACAAACACACACCCACACAGGTATGTATGTATGTATGTATGTATGTGTGTATATGTATGTATATATATATATATATATATATATATATATATATATATATACATATATATACACATACCTGTGTGGGTGTGTTTGTGTGCGTATGTCTTTCTGTGCATAAATCTATAAAAACGTGCTTGCTTGCCAGTTTAAGTCGGCAAGTAATATAATGTGTGTATGTATATACAGTAGATATAGATATAAATGTATGTATATACCTTGAGCTAATTATTTGTTTTAATCGTATCATTAGCAAAAGATGCATAAAATAAAATCTCCACTTACAAAAGAGAATGTTTAGACTAAGCAGCAAAAATAAGAGGTTCTTTACTCGCCGCATCTCATTGTTTTTAAGAGTTTCTGACTGAAGAGATTCTTTTATTAACCCACGATTCTGCCCACCAGCGATCATACCCTTTGCATGTCGGCAAACCAGTCAGATGGGGAATATCTTCACTACGATGTTCACAGTTTATATGGCTGGAGCGAAACTGGAGCTACTTTCACGTAAGTATGGCAAAGTTGTAGTTGGTGGTGAAAGCCTGTGCATTAATGGAAAACAAAATAGCCTTCTTAAACTTAATTTCCTGAAACACTGAAACGAAGTAAGGTTATGCCAGGGCGATGAATAAAAATCATCGGCTCTGTATCATCGTCAGTTACTGTTGCAGTGTTCTGGGGGTCTGCTGCGGTGGGAGGTTCAAAACAACATTCTTTGGAAGCTTAAAGAATTTCAGGTCAATGGCCCTTTTGGTGTGCTTGATTCATGTGAATAAGTTAATCTACTGAAATGATAATAATAATAATAATAATAATAATAATAATAATAATAATAATAATAATAATAATAATAATAATATAAAAATTGCGAAGTTGAGAATACATATGAAACAGTGACAGGCAAATAGTTTCTTTCAGCCACTGTCTTCTATTTATTTTTAGTAACCGTACTTCTGTGATAACAATCTATTATACTGTTTTAATGAACTTTTTAGCGGTTAAATGAAAATGAGAATCCAGTAATGATAGCTACTTATGGAAACGGGGAAAATTAAGTTTAGCTAAACATTATAAGTCTTATAGTTTGAGAAGTTAGAGCTCCTGGTGAAAGACTGAATCAAAGACAACAGATGGGCCTGCTCCTCTATTTTTTCTCCATTTTTACCTACTTTTCACTCTTCATTCTCTGCCCCCCTAACTCTTAAGCTAGTACATACCTTTTGTCCAGCAAGGCAGGTGGCTCCCAGTGGCTTTACACTTCCTTTCTAATGTACAAACTTTAGTCGCAGTCTTCAGATTATTAAATTGTTTCTTGGAATCTCGATAAAACTGGAAAATTCTTTATCTTGAACCTTTTGCACCACTGACACAACCTTCATTCTTCCACTGCACGATCAGTATAAATTGCTTCTTATTCCCCAACACGCCAGTGCTTTGGAAGCGTTGTTCCCCAAGAAACGTCCATTCATCCTGTCGAGGTCAACTTTCCCTAGCTCAGGCCACTATGCTTTCCACTGGCTTGGCGATAATTCAGCTGACTGGGACCAGATGTATATGTCAGTTATTGGTGAGTAATCTAAGAACTTTGTCTAATGCAAGGTCATTTGTTATCTCAAGTGAAATTTGCTGTTTGTCAATACTTACTTGAAATAGGCCAGGAAATACCACATTCCCTGCAGCAAAGCGAAGATCTCCCCCTGTTTGCTGGTAACAGTCCCGAATGATATTAACACTGTCCACCAGGAATGCTTGAATTCAACATGTTTGGAATCCCGATGGTTGGAGCTGATATCTGTGGCTTCTACAACGAGCCTAGCATGGAGATGTGTGCTCGGTGGATGGAGCTGGGATCATTCTATCCATTCAGGTGAGTGGAATAAAATTTTTGGCTTTTTCTTGAGGTGATTATGAGCTGGGAGACTTTTCACTTATTTAACTAAAGGGAATACCAGCTCGGATCCTTTTATCATAAGCAGTTTAGGTGGAGGCAATATTAATATAGAGCCTGTAACCTTTGAGCCAAGGGAAGCAACAGCTTGGGGCCTCTAACCAATTAATTCTTCAAGTGGAAGAAATACAAGTACTTACTTGGAGCCTTTTATCAATTGTCCATTTAGTTGAATTTTTAGCTACGAGCCTTTTACCCATTTAGGTGAAAGATTAGGACCTTTTACCGCTTCAGTCAAGGAAAATAACAGCTTGAGGCATTTTAACAATCATCCACTTAGGCAAGGGAAGTACTGGCTTCGAGCTTATTACCCATTTAGGTAAGAGAAATACATCTTGGGGCCTCTTCATACTTCAGTTTAGAACAGAAATTTTGGGGGTTATTTTTACCCAACTAGGTAAATATTAAGCTGTCCTTTTCCTTGAATCACAGCTCAAATAAGACAGGTTAGGATTCCTTTTCCCCATCACATTTCACTAAGGCAGATTTTTTACTTCATCCATTATCACTGTCTTACTGAGGGTATAATTTTAATAAATTGCAGTCTCCAAGCAATAAAGACCTATTTCTAATTAAAAAATCACCAAAATTATTAAATTGCAGTCTCCAAGCAATAAAGACCTGTTTCTAATTAAAAAATCACCAAAACTATGAGACCAATGGCTCAATAATCAATATACTACGCTTTAAATGACAAGATTTTTGGTATCAGCTTTTTTTTGTCTGACAAGCCGTGTCAGCCTTCTCAAAGACATAAATAAACATTTTTTAAACAAAACTTCTTCAGTGGCATGTCAGAAATATAAGAAAGTAAACATATTTTTTCTTTTTTCAAGCTCTGTCAAGAACCTCAGGAGTAAAGAAAATACTAATTTATTCACATAAGAGTCACTTCATTGTAGTAATATATGTGTGTATATATATATATATATATATATATATATATATATATATATATATATATATATATGTATATATATATATTATACATATATAAACATATTTATATATATATATATATATATATATATATATATATATATATATATATATATATATACATATATCTTGTTACATCATCTCTCAGCCGGAACCACAATGTTCGGGGAGCTGCAGCCCAGGACCCAGCCGCCTGGCCAGAGGTCGCTGAAATCTCACGGGAAACCTTGCTCATTAGATACAAGTACCTGCCTTACCTGTATGCTCTTTTCCACAGAGTGAGTATGGTGATACATTTTGTATGGAGGTATAGAATACCATCACTGGAAAACAAAATGGTTTTAATAAAAATTCTTATAAAGTACGGAAATTTTGTAAAATGTAAATACATGTACGCAGCGGGCCCTCAGTACGTGTGCACTTGTAACTCACACGTACTGTATAATTACAGCGATCGTGTATATTTCTGACATACTGGATTGTTATGTCTATGGCATTAACAACAAGTTTATAATACATGCGTGTGTGCACATTCATACAGGCTCATATGCACGGGCACTCAGTAGCGCGTCCACTTCTTAACGTTTTCCCGACTGACATTGCTGGCCGAGATGTTGATGACCAGTTCATGTGGGGTGATATGCTCATGATTGCTCCAGTCCTAAAGGAAGGAGCTACATCTAGGGACGTCTATTTCCCTGAGGTTGGTAATCTCATGTATTTCTTATAAAAAAGTATGTGAGATGAGTTTTCTGACATCTGTGGATTCTCTTCCCGAGTCTTGTTCTCCTGGTTCCTTCAAATTTTGTACTTTTAGGATGGTGACTTACTTTCTCTCTGGGTAAAAGTAACTTAACATTTCACTCCATTTTTCTAACCTATTTAGGCTACATGAGTTTAAGCTACATGTGTTTGGTTGCCTGCCTGTTCAGCTACAAAGTTGATAGAAATGGCTTTTAGAAAGAAGGTGTCCCCGTAACTGTTGTCTAATTTAGTTTCGATTTAAACGTCAGAGGGAATTTAGATCTTGGTAATTTATTAGGAAATTTTATAAAGTACTTCAGCTATTTGAGCAAAACAAAGTCATTAGTGTTTCACAAAAATAAAAAAGCCCGATACAATTACCTACAAAACTTCAAAACAGACTTACTCTGTTGGTCTCTCAAGACTCATCATGACCAACTGCTTATCATACTAGACTCTTCATATCTGTTAAAGTCCTTCAAATATAGGTGTTTTCATTTCCCCGTTACAGGATTTGTGGTATGATCTGAAAACTGGTGCTCTAGAGGCTACTGGCCCAGAAACTCTAACCGTTGAAGCTCCTCTGGAGGTCATCCCTCTCTATGTCAGGGGTGGATCTATCATGCCTTGGCAGGAACCTGCTGTGACTACTCGAGAGAGGTGAGGGTTATCTGCAAAAAATCATATCACTTTAGATAATTTGATGGAGCAATTGCGTTAAGATGGATACTGCCACAGTTGATGAAAAGATTCTGGAATAATAAGAGAACAATAAGTACCTTATTTTCTCCTTTTGAGAGCTACATTGTTCATATCTGCAGGGGCCAATAGCCTCTTACAGAAAAACAATTTTAAAAATTTATTGATTTGTCAGGTGTTGCCCTCGGGTTGCTATCTAAAATGTTTAATATGGTTGTCAATATAACATTCTTCTCACAAGCAACTCAGTGAAGTGGAAATCCTTTCTTGCTGTGTCAATGAACACAGTGAAATAGATAGTCCCTCTTCTTCCCGGCCATGTTAACAAACTCAGAAATGAAAACAGATTTTTTCTATCTCTCATACGCCATGTCAGTATTCTGAAAAGCATGAATAAACTGTTCAAATAAATATTCTTCTAAGACATGTCAACATCAGAAAGTAAAACGTATCCTTTTCAGTTTTCAAGTTTTGTCAAGAACCTCAGAAGAGTAAATAAAACTTTCTTCTTCTTTCAAGTCGTGTCAACAAAATCAGTGATATAAAGAATCCATCTTCTTCCTGGTTGTGTCAACACACTAAGAAAAGTCTACAGACTCTTTCTTCAAATTGTGTTATCAAACTCAGCACGTAAACAAACCCTTCTTTTTTCAAGTTGGGTCAAATAACTCAAGGATATAAAACAATCATCCTCTTCCTAGTTGTGGTATCAAACTCAGCAAA
>NC_089773.1:3192500-3197500 GCF_040412425.1 Macrobrachium rosenbergii
TATTATTATTATTATTATTATTATTATTATTATTATTATTATTATTATTATTATATGTAACCAGTACCAAAGCCGTTTGATTTATCCTGTATGATCTTCCTTTTATTATTATTATTATTATTATTATTATTATTAGTTCCAGCGGTCCTTTATTCCCCAAACCGTTGGAGTGTGGAACAGCCTCCCTTCAGAGGATGTCGTGCAGTTGGAACTTCGGAAGTTCAAGAAAAGAAGCAAGGCATTACTACCCTAATACTACTCCTCCTTGCATTTTAATACATTTTTATCTATTTGTTAATTTTTTTTTTTTTTTTAAAGCGAGATCTCGTCTTTCTCTGTTTCCTTCTAACCCCCTTTTACTTCTTCCTAATTTTCAAGTCAATGGCCCCCCCCTTTTGTGGGCTTGTTCCATGTGAATAGGGATCATCTTCTGAATAATAATAATAATAATAATAATAATAATAATAATAATAATATTCGTTGGAAGCTTCAAGAATTTCAAGTCAACGGCCCCTTATGTGGGCTTGTTTATCTTCTGATTAATAATAATAATAATAATAATAATAATAATAATAATAATAATAATAATAATAATAATAATAATAGTATCATTTTTTGGTCTATCACAGTCATCCTATTCGACTGGGTAGTTTTTATAGTGTGGGGGGGGGGGCGGATTCCGGGATGCATCCTGCCTCCTTAGGAGTCCATCACTTTTCTCACTATGTGCGCTGTTTCTAGTAGCACACTCTTCTGCATGAGTTCTGGAGCTACTTCGGCTTCAAGTTTTTCCAGATTCCTTTTCAGGGATCTTGGGGGTCGTGCCTAGTGTTCCTATGATAAATTATTATTATTATTATTATTATTATTATTATTATTATTATTATTATTATTATTATTATTATTATTATTATTGGTGTACAGTTTACTCTACAATTGTGGATTTTTATTCAACAAGCAGTTTTTCACGAGATTGTGGATTTATAAGCATTATTATTATCATTATTATTATTATTATTATTATTATTATTATTGCTAAAAAATTCACAATCTCGTGAAAAATAATCTGTGTAATGAAAATCCATAATATATTTTACATAGTAATATATTTGTACTATACAATTTGTGGATTTTCATTACACAAATTATTATTATTATTATTATTAGGGAGGAGACCTTCTCTGAGGGCAGCAGCGCCGAATATAACAAATAGCTGTTTCTACACCATTTAGTTTGTAAAGAATCTTCTCTCTGCTCCTTATAACCTTTTCATCAGCGTGTAGCCTTTATATTATGTTCCCTGAGGCCATGTTAAGATGTTCTGTTACACTATTTAGTGATGTTTCCTCTGACGTTCAGAGAGAATGACGCTACTGTACCAGAACACCTTTGCATGACCGCAGGGAACTAATATGAAAACCACATGCTGATAAAAATAAGTTATAAGATGAGTAGAGGTGACTTTTATACAAGTGCCCCTTAGAAACAGCAATTTCATTTAATGCTACAGCTCTCAGAGAAGATCCCCTCTATTATTATCATTATCAAGAGCTTGATGGCGTGCACTACGCTGTGCTGGAACCCGGAGCTGTCCATCATGTCTCCCTTACCCTCCTAATCCCCTACCTACCCCGCCCCAACCTGGGCCGGACAAACAGGTTTGCAGTAGGAGGATGGATGTGTCATTTTTCCCCTACCTGCCCCGCCCCCACCCATGGCGGACAAACAGGTTTGTAGGAGGAGGGTGGGTGTGTCACTTCTCCCCTACCTATCCCGCCCTCACCCGGGCAGGACAAACATGTTTGCAGGAAGAGGGTGGGTGTGTCACTTCTCCCCTACCCTCCCGATCCCCTACTTACTCCGCCCCCCCCCCGGGGCAGACAAACAAGATACACTCGGATTTTATTATTATTATTATTATTATTATTATTATTTATGAAGGAGAAGACCCTCTTTCAAACAATGAACTTGATTGCTACATCAGCTGCATTCAGTTTGCATAAAATCTGAAATGCAGCTGATGAATAAATATTGAATGCAGCTGATACAGCAGTCACTTTTAACTACACATTATTATTATTATTATTATTATTATTATTATTATTATTATTATTATTATTATTGTTGTAAGTAAATATTCACAAGTAAAGAGAAGTGTAGAGTGAAATACATATTAGAGCAGATAAAAAAGGTTCAGAAAGTGCAAACCTCCGCCAAAGGTGAAGAATTCACCTTAAAATCTAACTGCTTGTTGCCAGTCACGAGAGTCACCCATGGTCAAACTTCTGCGGAAATCCACCCATCCACGATGTGACCAGAGTCATCTGCGGGCGAGAAGAAAAGAATCTATTAACACATTAAATTTTAAAAAAAGGTCTAGTTCTAACAGAATCCAACAAACACGGTTACATCACATTAAAGATTCAGTGAACTATGTATCTGGAGGTCGTCAAGTGTTGTGGATCGCAGCCAAGGGGTAACAAGTAAAAAATGCGCCAAAAGTTTCTTCAGTGCAAACAACTTGTCTGTACAGCGTATAATGCTGTATGAAATTCTCAGTCACGGCCCATGAAACTCTCAGCCGCGGGCCATGAAACTTTCAGCCACGGGCTGGTGGTGGCCTGTGTTGTTGGCACCTATTGTGGTGTCAGACACACGATCATGGCTAACTTTAACCTTAAATAAAATAAAAACTACTGAAGCTAGAGGCCTGCAATTTGGTATGTTTGATGACTGGACGGTGGATAATCAACATACCAATTTGCAGCCCTCTAGTCTCAGTAGTTTTTAAGATCTGAGGCCGGACAAAAAAAGTGTGGACGGACAGACAAGTAGCCATCTCTATAACGATTTTCTTTTACAGAAAACTAAAAAGGACACTGGGGCTCGCAGCCCCATCCCAAAAGACTTGCTGAGAACTGGAAGGCTTAATATCTGTAATGGTACCTTTAAGGGATTTTCAAGAATTTCGGGGAATACCCTTTTTCGATCTTAAGCGATTTTTACGATGAAAAAAATAGCACCGAGACTGAACTGATATCATGAACAAACTTGGAAAGAATATTGAGCAATCTTCACAGAAAAAACTGGTTTACATGCAGCTGTTTTTTTTTTTATTATTTTCTTTTTGTTTTGGGGACGGTGAGGAGGCGAGGGTGGGTTGGTGGGGGCGGGGGGGGGGGGGAATACCTTAAGCAAACAAGTTCCTCCAGCTACATTTCTTGCATCATGTATCATTAACAACTTGAATCACAACAGTAAGGAAAACAACCTCAAACAATGCAAACAACATCAATTCACTGTGCGCGAGTTTGACGACAACAACAGAAAACAACAACAATGAAAGCAACCTAACAAAAGAATGCAGAGCTTACGATTTTTATGCATTCAGAAAAATAATGCATTTACAATAGGATTTTTATGCACTCATAAAAATGACGATGCTTTTACAATAGGACTTTTTATGCACTCATAAAAATGACGATGCATTTGCAGTAGGATTTTTTTATGCACTCATAAAAATGACGATGCATTTGCAATAGGATTTTTTATGCACTCATAAAAATGACGATGCATTTGCAATAGGATTTTTATGCACTCAGAAAAATGACGATGCATTTACAATAGGATTTTTTTATGCACTCATAAAAATGACGATGCATTAATAATAGGATATTTTTATGCACTCAGAAAAATGACGATGCATTAATAATAGGATTTTTTATGCACTCGGAAAAATGACGATGCATTTACAGTAAGATTTTTTATGCACTCATAAAATGACGTTGCATTTACAATAAGATTTTTTATGCACCCATAAAAATGACGGTCAATTAATAATAGGATTTTTTGTATGCACTCCTAAAAATGACGGTGTATTTACAATAGGATCTTTTATGCACTCAGAAAAATGACGATGCATTTACATTAGGATTTTTTAAGCACTCAAAAAATGATGATGCATTTACAATAGGATTTTTTATGCACTCAGAAAAATGACGTTGTATTTACAATAGGAGTTTTTCATGCACTCACAAAAATGACGATGCATTTACAATAGGATTTTTTATGCACTCATAAAAACGACGATGCATTTACAATAGGATCTTTTATGCACTCAGAAAAATGACGATGCATTTACATTACGATTTTTAAGTACTCAAAAAATGATGATGCATTTACAATAGGATTTTTTATGCACTCAGAAAAATGACGTTGTATTTACAATGGGAGTTTTTTATGCATTCACAAAAATGACGATGCACTTACAATAGGATTTTTTTTATGCACTCATAAAAACGACGATGCATTTACAATAGGATTCTTTCTGCACTCAGAAAAATGACGATGCATTTACAATAAGGATTTTTTTATGCACTCACAAAAATGACGATGCATTTACAATAGGATTTTTTCTGCACTCATAAAAATGACGATGCATTTCCAATAGGATTTTTTATGCACTCAGAAAAATGACGCTGCATTTACAATAGGATTTTTTATGCACTCATAAAAATGACGATGCATTTACAATAGGATTTTTTATGCACTCAGAAAAATGACGATGCAAGTTACAATAGGGGTTTTTATGCACTTAGAAAAATGACGATGCATTTACAACAGGACATTTTATGCACTCAGAAAAACGACGATGCATTTACAATAGGATTTTTTCATGCACTCATAAAATTGACGAGGTATTTACAACAGGATATTTTATGCACACAGAAAAAACGACGATGCATTTACAATAGGATTTTTTCATGTACTCATAAAAATGACGATGCATTTACAATAGGATTTTTTATGCGCTCATAAAAATGACGATGCATTTACAATAGGATTTTTTCATGCACTCAGAAAAATTACGGTGCATTAATAATAGGATTTTCTTTATATATATATATATATATATATATATATATATATATATATATATATATATATATATATATATATATATATATATATATATATATATATATATATATATATATATA
>NC_089773.1:3202500-3262500 GCF_040412425.1 Macrobrachium rosenbergii
ACATCTATGATTGTTCACAGACTGTCTTAAAAACTCAATTGAATATATATATATATATATATATATATATATATATATATATATATATATATATATATATATATATATATATATATATATTTATATATATATATATCTCATATGAATATAAAAGTTTATTTGTGGCCTATAAGAGTCTCTCCTATAGAAGTAGGGTGTAGACAGAGGTCTTCTTTATCATTCAAAGTAAATTCTTTTCGAAAATTACTGGTCCGGGACAGACGAACACGAAAATTTGGCTCCTTTTGGAAGCTGTGTTGCTTTCAGTTATTTATCTGTTCTTTAAAATGGAAAACTTTTAGAGTGTTATGTTCATTGCTACTTCATTTTTCTCTACTACCAAATTTTGCAACTGTTTGATAAACAAATTATTGTACGTAGAGATGTTAATCTTAGCCATGCTCCTATGTCTAATTTTACTGTAGTGTCTTATTATTTACAAAACATTTTCTCACAGGTAACTTGCTAAATTTCTTTGATTAAATCGCTAAGGGCAACTCGGGACGCTTTCAACTTTAATTAAATCACTAGGTGGCAACACAAAAATGTCTTTGACACATATCTAATTGACGACTGGGAAAAAATTCTTTAACTTAAACTATATTTGGAAACTCTGCGACATCTCTGACGTTATCACTAAGTGGCGCTCGGAAGCATCAGTGATTCAATCACTAATCAAATTAGTATATGGTAACTAATCAAATTAGTAACTGGTAACTCGAAAGGTCTCTCGGTACAATGGCTAACTCGCAACTCGAGAATAATAAGTATCCGGCGAGTTACTCGTGAACGGCGAGATACTCGCTAGAATTCACGGGAAATCCGGCTTGTCCTGAAAAATATTATTGTACGAAGTCAGTGCTCACGTTCATGAAACATCTCAATAATATTATAAAGCGGAGTATGCAGGACAGTCAATTTAGGTCGGTTGTATGGACGCAGAACCAACTAGTGAATCCTGGATTCAGTTCCAACTCGAGAGATGTAATGAACACTTGATTGAAGCATTTGAACCGCTTGCTTGCTTGCAACATGACACTGAAATTCATCAACAAAGTTGAGAGATATCTGGTCGAGAGACAGGTAACGGACACAGACAAATGTACAGACGAATGTACGTGCATCATCTCCGTTCAACTTTGTTAATGGAAGTCAATATATGTAAAAAAAAAAATACATATATATTCAGAGACAAGAAACAGAGGGACTTGCACGTGATAAATTCCCACAAAGGAGACCTTGGTAAGAACTGTCGTGCGCTTTTGAAGAGCGATTTAGTTACAAATCTTGTTATCGTGATGAATACGGAATTCATATATTTTACACATACATATATATATGTATGTATGTATGTATGTATATATATATATATATATATATATATATAATTCATACATATATACATATATATATATATGCACATATATATAAATTAGATATGTATATATACATATAAAGACATGTATATATATAATATATATGTATATATATTACATAATTACATATATGATATCTATTCTAGGTATGTATATATATATATATAAGAACAGTCATAATGTTTCAAGGAAAAATAGGTACATTGATATAAAGAGAGAGAGAGAGAGAGAGAGAGAGAGAGAGAGAGAGAGAGAGAGAGAGAGAGAATATTCAAACTTGCAAACGAAGTTTGAACGCTGAAGAAGCTAAGAAAAACCCCAAATCCTAATATATGCCGATTCATTCATGCAGAGGTAAATACATGAATCTCGTTGAACTATCGGATAGTTGGTGGCGGGGGGAGGGGGGAAAAGATTGCCTGGGAGAGACGTGTTGGGGGAGGGGGAGGAGGGAAGGGTGATCGAGGAAGTAGAAGGAAACCTGAATGACTATTCTCCTGACTATTCCTAGAATTCCTGCCGACCAAGAAGGTCACGTGATTGCTCTTCTTACGAACAGAATCATAGATTATCCTTCTTGGACGGGGTCCTCTGCTAGTCACTTACTATCTGGTGACAGAGAGAGAGAGAGAGAGAGAGAGAGAGAGAGAGAGAGAGAGAGAGAGAGAGAGAACTGTTTCTCAGAAGACCAGTTCTAAGTAGAATCCAATCTAATTTACCCGACTCGAGTCAGCTCCTCAACTTTAGTTTTTGTAGTAACCGATGTAGATCTACATATAAGATGTAGAATACTCTCTCTCTCTCTCTCTCTCTCTCTCTCTCTCTCAAATATCCACTTTTTGACCTTCAACCTTTTTATTTTCGTATCTACCTCCGTCTGGTTTATTTGATATTTCCTGTACGATAGAAAAGATTAAAACACAATGACTTCTGGAAAACGTACGATAATCCTCGCCAAGGTCTACAACGCGATGGGAAACCAGCGCGCGTGAATTCCGGCTGGTTTAATATTGATATTTACTTCTGTCAACGGAGTCGCACGAGGGTTATGTATTTGTCTAAAGCTGTTAGTTTGTTTGCTTGTTTGTCTCTCCGGCCACTGGATGTCTCTCTTGTGGGAGCGCTTAGTTAAGCGCTTAGGAAGAGATGATGATGATGGGATTTGGGGATCGAGTTGGCAGAGCTTACAAGATAGCGTTTATTGACTATATCACAAATTTTTTATTATTTTAATCCTGCGCGTGCGCGTATTTCTTTCACATGCGCACGTGTGCATTAAATATTAACCACATCTTTAACCTCGAGTTAACCGCGATGGGAATCCCCAGCATCTCAGGTGATTATGCAACAGGAAACTAATAATTTTCGAGATGCCAATTAGCAATTTGTTTTATATACTTTTATTTTTTGCAGCTGCGGTAGTTGCAGTTACTGAGGAGTGTCAATAATCCTCTAAAAGAAGACAAAAACAAAACAAAATAAAAAATGTAGATATATTTGTTAAGTTACTCAATAGTTCGGTAGCAGGTAGATAAAAATACCAAAGAACCTAATATGCAAACAGATAATGAAATGGATATTGTTTACTTACAAACAGACATAAACAAATGTCCAACCGAACTTTGGATATCCCGCAGGAAGCTCAAACTTTTACCCTATTCAGTATCCAGTCTCTCCAAGGTTAGTGAGTGCTACTCGCTTTACCGAAAGCCGGCATCTTTAATCTGTCGAGGCTCTGACTTACCTTCATTGCAATACTGAAGTGTCCTCATGGCTGCCTGATAGAAGCTGTGGTTACTGAACCGGAGAGAGGCTATGATGTCTGTATGCTAAAACAATTTTTTATGGAATATAGGATAGATTTATTTTTGGCCAAAGGCCAAGGGCTGGGACCTATGGGGTCATTCAGCGCCTGAACGGGAAATTGAGAGTAGAAAGGTCTGAAATGTGTAATAGGAGGAAAACCTCAAAGCAGTTGCCCTGTGAAACAATTGTTAGGAGAGGATGGAAAGTAAGATGGAAGAAAGAATATGAACGAAGGTGCAGTAAAAGGAATGGACGGGGTTGCAGCTAGGGGCTGAAGGGATGCTGCAAAGAACCTTAAGTAATGCCTACAGTGCACCAAATGAGGTGCACTGACGGCACTAACCCACCCCCCTTACAGAGAACAATTTCTCATTTGTTTTGTAAGCAACAATGTTACATTAAGGGTAATAAACTCCACACTCAGACTTACCGTCGTCCAACTCGGGCCAATGTCTGTTGCCACTGACTCTTACGTAGGTGAACAGAATGGAGGTAAGCAGGTGACAGTTCTGGTACGGTACGTAGTGTCCCTTGGGTTGGGACTTGACGTCTGGACCCTCCCTTATATTGCCGGTATTTCCAACAGCAAGATAACGTAAATTCACCAGTGAGGGAACCCCGGAATCAATCCTACGGGGAAGGAGCAATTTAGCCTTAGATTTGAAATATCCACTGTTCTGTTATTGAGTAGTTCACTTATACCAATCAGCTACTGAATGGTTCGGATCAATTTTAGTTCTGGTTCAACAAATTAACAAATGATAAGGCAAAGAAATATATGCATAAATTTATAGAAAATAAACAATATGCAATAAATAAATAAATATGAGTAAATAAATGAAGGGACAGAGCTTGAAAACGGTAAATATTAGAAACAGGAAATAAAGAATTAATGAAAAATAAAATCACTACATTAATAAATGACTACAAACGACTGTGCAAACGCATAAAATGGTAATTGGTATAAAAAATACCACAGAGTAAATAAATAGATAAACAGATACTAAGTTAATCAGAGAGAGAGAGAGAGAGAGAGAGAGATTTATAAAACTTGCACTAACGGCAGTACCTGACTACGGAAGAGAGAGAGAGAGAGAGAGAGAGAGAGAGAGAGAGAGAGAGAGAGAGAGAGAGAGAGAGAGAGAGAAGTGCCATAGACGTGTTCTTGAAGTTATCTTTAAAAAAGAGAGAGAGAGAGAGAGAGAGAGAGAGAGAGAGAGAGAGAGAGAGAGAGAGAGAGAGAGAGAGAGAACTTTCTGTAAGCCTCCCTGAAAAAGCAGGTATTTCATGCCAGGGACTGGGGTTTTCAGAAAAACTGACAAATCTCCACATAGGCAGCAAAATGGTCAGACTGACAGGTGTTCAGATCAGACGTATTCTTCTTACGGTATAAAACTGATAAAATATAATCACTTCATTTCGCCTTGAAAAACTATTTTACTGATCTCTCTCTCTCTCTCTCTTTCTCATTTTATCTCTCTCTCTTTTAAAGATAACTTCAAGAACACTTCTTTCTCCCTCTCCAGTACATGAGTTTTACGCGACTATTTTAATTCTCTCTCTCTCTCTCTCTCTCCTCCCCATTGCCTATGTCCAGCGTCGCTTGCATTTTACTTCTCTTATCTTTTCCTTACACCATTCACGCTAAATTTGGGCAACTTGGTCAGTACCCTGCTCCCTCTCGGTACCCCACTGGTCCGTCTAGGGGTACTGATCTAACCTAACCTACCCTAACCTAACCAACCTAACCTAACCTGACCTAACCTAGGGGCATGCCAAAAAAAAAAAAAAAAAAACGGGGCTGATGCAATACTAGCATACATCTCAAGAATCTGCGTCCCGTTGGCCCATCAGAACGGAAATGACAAACCTGAACACTAGGAAAAGAAGGACCTGATTCTATTTAGGGGGTACGTCTGCCCACCCAGTGCCTCAGATGTAACGTGTGTCATTCAGCGTAGCAAATGGCCACCCATCCCCCCCAACCCCGCACCCCCTCAACAGCCCAACAAGTCCCGGCCTAATCAAGATTCTTGTTTTAGCACCCTCTTCTTGAATGGCTCCTCTTGCATTTGGTCCGTTTTATTCTGTTTGGATTTTTAATCTCTCTCTCTCTCTCTCTCTCTCATATGTATATATGTATGTATATATATATATATATATATATATAGAGAGAGAGAGAGAGAAAGAGAGAGAGAGAGAGAGAGAGAGAGAGAGAGAGAGAGATAAATTTCTCTTCTCCAGCATGATAACGAATTTTGTAACAAGAAGAAGTCTACAAGAAAATGTACCACGGTCTTTCACCAAGTTTCCTCCCCGTTGGAAATTAGCTTGTTTTAGCGTTTTTTTTTTTCTGATAAGTCAGTGCCGCTAACGAGGCAGGCCTGGGTTTATTAAACCCACGCCAGTCTTTTTCTGCCTACGAAAATACCTCCAGAAGTTCATCTATTGCTTAATTTATGCTGGACTGTTATTACAGATGGGTCTCTAATTTGTGTTCCAAATGGTTTCATATTAGTGAGTGATCACCCATCAAAGTATTGATCGAATGCCATGTTGAATAATAATAATAATAATAATAATAATAATAATAATAATAATAATAATAATAATAATAATAATAATAATAATAATAATAATAACAGACCAGACTTGACGCTGATTGACAAATTCAAGAAGAAAGTATAACTCATTGATGTCGCAATACCATGGGACACCAGAGTAGATGAGAAAGAAAGAGAAAAAATTGATAAGTATCAAAACCTGAAAATCGAAATAAGAAGGATATGGAATATGCCAGTGGAAACTGTATACCCATAATCATAGGAACACTGGGCACGATCTTAAGATCCTTGAAAAGGAATCTGGAAAAACTAGATGCCGAAGTAGCTCCACAACTCTTGCAGAAAAGTGTGCTACTAGAAACAGCGCACATAGTGAGAAAAGTGATGGACTTCTAAGGAGGCAGGATGCATCCCAGAGCCCCCGACCCCACCCCCCAACTATAAATACCACTCAGTCCAATAGGATGACTGTGACAGACCAAAATAATAATAATAATAATAATAATAATAATAATAATAATAATAATAATAATAATAATAATAAAAATAATAATAATAATAGATATTTGATTATATTAAGATTTTTTTCATCATTTACTATTGTCATCTGTGTAAGTCTCTCATGTGTACAGCTTTGGCTTTTTTTGATTATGTAAACACTCATGTATCATCTTTATTTATTGACAGTTCTTGATGCATGCCATAAAAAACTAACGTGCAATTGACGGGTGATCTTTGATACTTACTAAGAAAAAGCAATACCACGCCTGAGGCTAACCTCTTCAGTCTGTGAATCATTGTCTATTGACAGGTGGCAACTGTGTTTTCATTAAGATATTTCTGCAATGCACTTCCTATCCACAGATGCTTGATCCTGTGAAGATTAATAAGTCTCTTTTAGCAGATTTATTTCATGTGAGGAGACATTTTTAACACACTTTCTTCTTGCATGCGTTGACTGATTGTATCGACATTAACTCATCATAGACTACTGACAGGCGTTCTTTGGTTTCTTATCAAAATTAACCCACCACTTACTATCGACAGGGGTTTGAATTTATAGGCTAATATATATCAGTTGCTTTTTATTGTCAAACTGATTCTTTCATCCCGACAAGATAAATCTTCATTGTAATTGCCGGTGACACCGGTTTGATTATTTCAGTATTAACATATCACTTTTGACAGGTTTATTTTCCTAGAATTATTTATCACCTGCTTTACCATTCATGCGCTGTCTGGTAATCATCAGTTACTGCTGGCAGTGGTATTAGCATCATAAACCATTCATAGATGTTTGGTTTTTATACAGAGTGACCTACCATTTGTCTTTCTTTGAATGGTAATTTAATAGTTCCGTCAAGACTCATCTTTTATGGAGTCCTATCCACTGATATTCTTTATTTTATGGTGAATAGTCTACATAGAATTATGACTGATTAAGTTAATATTAACTATTCATTTCCTATTAACTGCTTTTTAGTTTTCTGAAAAGAAAACTATTGTGCCGGCTTTGACAGTCCGTCCGCGCTTTTCTGTCCGCCCTCAGATCTTAACAACTACCGAGGCTAGAGGCCTGCAAATTGGTATGTCGATCTTCCACCCTACAGTCATCAAACATACCAAATTGCAGCCCTCTAGCGTCAGTAGTTCTTATTTCACTTAAGGTTAAATTAGCCATAATCGTGCTTCTGGCAATGCAAACAACACAGGCCACCACGGCCGGCTGAGAGTTTTATGGGCCGCGGCTCATACAGCATTATATTGAGACCAACGAAAGAAAGATCTATTTTCGGTGGCCTTGATTATAAGCTGTACAGAAAACTCGGTCGCGCCGAAGAAACTTCGACGCATTTTTTACTTGTTTTATACTGTAAAGATTAATCTATCTGCTACTGACAGGTATCTGAATGTTCGATCACTTATTTTATTCTGACAGGCAGTTGTGTCTACTAAGAACAATCTGCCTTGTGTTTGCTATAGTCAGATGCATGAGTATAAGAACTGATTTATCACTTACTTGAGAAAAATTTCATGGCTCTATCAACAATAAGAGATCACTGTCAAAATTTATGTCACGTAACTGTAAACAGAGAGAACTTTAAAATATTGACAAAGTCCAGGAATGAAGAGAAACTTAGAATTTTAGAATCTATATGGATTAGATTAAATAAGCCAGCTTTAAACCTTGATGACAGTTCATTTACTTTGTACGTAATGTAAATATGTTTTACATTATCTTGTCCTAGTTTTTTTTTAATTCCCTATTTTTTTCTTTTAATCATTCGACCTTTATTGTATTTGTAATTGTAATATTGTATATACTTTTGCCATAACCATGCCTTTTGCTCATTTCAGCTGATTTTTCGAAAATGGTACCAGATTTGTGCCGAAACGTCAAAAATACAGGGTTAAAAATGTGCTTTGGATGTTCTTCGTTCTGAAATTCACAATTATTTACCATTTACATCTACTGACAAGTGTTGACTGATTCTATTTAGACATGCATAGCTATTAATTTCTATTTACAGGGGCTGTTTAATTCTGTTAGGATTAGCTTATCACCTACTATTGACGGGTGTTTGATATCATATGAGGCGTTCAGCATTAGAAGGGCCTCTCGCCACGAAAAAATGTTTTGAGTTATAAGTCCTCAAAGTTTTGGCAATTCAACCTGCTCTAATTTCTTTATTTTTCAAGATACAAAGTTGAATTTAGTATGAGATGAAGTATTTGCGATCAGGAATAGAATTGTATGCAAAAAAAAATTATAGTTCAACCCCACCCCTTTTTGAGGAGACAAAAGGGGAATTACTTTACAGCTGATCAGGCGAAAACAGCCATCTTCAAAAGTTGGGGCGAGAGGCCCTACCAATGCTGTACGCCTGATATAGACCAAACGATATCGTGTTATTTTCTTGAAATTGCCAGATATTTGATTTCATAACAATACCAACAACAACAGCAATGTTCTTGTCATAACAAGATCTTGATTTCCTCAAGACGTACAGACGTCTCACCTCCTTTCTGTTGACAGAATGATGATGAGGGCCCCGTCGAGAGTCGCGTGGCTCCTGCTGGTCCTGGCAGCGACAACGGCACAGTGCCACGTCGCCAAGAGGCAGGTCGACACCTCCAACATATCCGACGACGACCTCATCGCCTGCTTCGCCGCTCTGGCGGAGGGGAAAGAGTGCAAGAATATCCTTTCGACTCCGACGCCGAAGCCGGAGAAACCTGGGTGCCGGTGCGTCAAGCAATGGGAGTGCTTGGATGAAACTGGACCCTCAAGTAAGTGAAGGAGTGACAAAATGTTGTCTTCTTTATTGGTAGTTGGAGTTGGAATATAGAATTTAAGCCAGTGGAATGTAGATTTTAAGTCAGTGTAATATGGAATTGAAGCCAGTGGAATATAGAATTTTAGCCAATGGAATAGGGAATTTAAGCCAGTGGAATATAGAATTTAAACCAATGGAATATAGAATTTAAGCCAATGGAATATGGAATTTAAGCCGATGGAATATGGAATTTAAGCCGATGGAATATAGAATTTAAGCCAATGGAATATAGAATTTAAGAAAATGGAATATAGAATTTAAGCAAATGGAATATAGAATTTAAGCCAAACGCCAAGCGCTGGGGCCTATGATCAGGTCATTCAGCGCTGTAACGGAAACTGACATGCTTGAAAGGCGTAACAGCAGCAAATGCTCGCAGTTGCACAATGAAACAATTATTAGGGGAGGGACGAGGAAAGTAAGATGGAAGAGAGAGACTATGAATGGCGGTCTAGTAAAAGGAATCAAAGAGGCTGCAGCTAGGGGCCTAAGGAAGGGGACGCTGCAAAGACCCTTCAGTAATGAGTCCAGAGGACCACGTGAAGTGCACTGACGGCATTAGCCCCACGGGGATTTATTGCAGTAGCCCCCACGGGGATTTATTGCAGTAACCCCCACGGGGATTTATTGCAGTAGCCCCCACGGGGATTTATTGCGGTAGACCCCACGGGGATTTATTGCAGTAGCCCCACTGGGATTTATTGCAGTAGCCCCCACGGGGATTTATTGCAGTGGCCCCCACGGGGATTTATTGCAGTAGCCCCCACGGGGATTTACTGCAGTAACCCCCACGGGGATTTATTGCAGTAGCCCCCACGGGGATGTACTGCAGTAGCCCTCACGGGGACTTATTGATAGTGTTGTGTCATGCACAATATACGATAGGCGTTGGTTTCTGCCTGATAAATTTCTCCCCTTTCCTCTTAATATCTCTTGGTCTCACACTCCCCAGCTGTCGAAATCCTATGTGTTCCTCGCCCACATTTTCATCTCTTGTGCAAGAACACATCCTTCAATCCAGTCCTAAGAGAGTCGAGAACTCGCCCAGGTGTCCCAGCTTTGTGGTTAATGCACATTATTATTTTTATTATTGTTATTATTATTATTCAGAAGATGAACCCTATTCATATGACAAGCCCACCAAAGGGACCATGACTTGGAATTCAAGCTTCCAAAGAATATTATGGTGTTCATCATGAAGAAGTAAGAGGAGGTAAAGGGAAATACAGAGAGAAGAGACCTGGCTTATTAAAAGAGAAAAAATGAATTAGTAAATTAATAAATAGATAAAAATGTATTAAATTGCAAGGAGAACAGTATTAGGGCAGTAATGGCATTGAACCTTCGCTTTAACTTCTGAAGTTCCAATTACATTTAGAATAACAATGCCTCTGTAGCAAAGGGTTAAAAAGCAGAGAAAAAATATTGGAAATTTGTCCGGTGAAAAAGGATTCAACCTCTGGGGTGGCAAAAGATTCACCTCTTCAAAGTAATTCACTCACACAAACTATTGCTGCCCGTTGCTCATTGCACCAGACCTCTAAATCTTGTTGAGAGTTCAGTAATGCTTCTTCTTTCGTGAGACAGGGACTTCCACTGCATACCTCTCTCCTATTTCATTTGGGCTCAAGTGGAACAATGACCAGAAAGTGTTGGTAGAAAAGCTACACAAAACATAAGAAAATATAAGATCAGATGCACATTTATTTATTTCATACTGAAGAGAAGTGCAGGATGATATCAAGAGGAATGAGATCCCAGTGTCTCTTTAAAGAAAGACTTCCGTAAAAAAAAAGTGTTTTCTGTTGACGGGTGGAATGCTGGTGGGAACTGAGAATGATAAGTTCAAATGTCATCACAGACTTTGCTTTTAATGAGGCAATTCTACATGGGCTTTTCTTAACGTTGGGGAACTGAGACGGGTATAAGTGCCAAAGTAAAAGTCGGTCATTGCGAGTGAATGTTAATGAGCTCATCATCGGTGATGACAAACTTGGCATTTAGAACAATTAGAACTACTTTGCTCTTGAGTGATGGTTGCTAGACACTCTCTATGCTGCTTCTTCTTCTTTGTATTAATAAATGAACCAAGACATATTGTAAAAACAATCAGTATATTACATGCAATCTTGTCTTCTCATTTAGTTCTCGAATCTTGACACAAAGCCAGACAAAATATTTATTTTTACTAAATCCTCTCTTGTTCTTCCTGGCAGCTCAAAGAATCTTAACACAAAATCAAGTAGAATTGCTTGCAAGCAGAAGTGCATCATGTCAAAACTCCTATGCTTTTTATTTTTCTGTAAAAGAAAGCCACTGAGATGTCTTTGTCTGTCCGTCTGCACTTTTTTCTGACCGCCCTCTGATCTTAAAACCCACTGAGGATAGAGGGCTGCAAATTGGTATGTTGATCATCCACCCTCCAATCATCAAACGTACCAAATTGCAGCCCTCTAACCTCGGTAATTTTTATTTTATTTAAGGTTAGAGTTAGCCATAATCGTACTACTGGCATTGCTATAGGTGCCAAACAACACTGGACCGTGGCTGAGAGTTTCATACAGCATTATACGCTGTACAGAAAATTCAATTGCGCCGAAGTTCCTTCGGCGCATTTATTACTGTCTTTACAGTTAAATCAAGAGTGACATCGTTTATAAACTATGCCTGTCTTCCTTGAAATGACTGATCGATCTCCCTTTTCCCTTTGCAGTCACGACAGACACCGGAATCCTGACCTTGGTCAACGTCCGCTCGATCTGCCCGGAATCCTTCGAAACCTGCTGCACCAACGTCAACCCCAACCCCACCGAGCCCCCGCCCGCACCAACCCCACCTAACGTGCAGGCTTGTGGTCAGCTCAGGCCGCAGGGCGTGTCTTCCACATTCGTCGGTTTCACGGTGAGTTCAGGCTGGCCTGCTTGCTGCTGTGCCCTCGGGGTTCTGCCGAGATGTTTACTAAAATGCACATTCAGCTAGACGTCTTGAATCTCGTAGGACTGAATTGAAAATAGTATTCAGGCCAAAGGCCAAGCGCTGGGACCTATGAGGTCATTCAGCGCTGAAAGGGAAACTGACAGTAAAAGGTTAGAATGGTGTAACAGGAGGAAAACCTCAAAGCAGTTGCACTATGAATCAATTGTTAGAAGAGGGTGGAAAGTAAGATGGAAGAAAGAGAATAAGAAAGGAGGTACAGTAAGAGGAACGAAAGGGGTTGCAGCTAGGGGCCATGGAAGGGACGCTTCAAGGAACCTTAAGTAATGCCTACAGTGCACCGTATGAGGTGCACTGACGGCACTACTTCCTTACGGGGTTAATCTTATAGGAGTGGCTCTCAGGTGTCAGGCCTTCTGGCCCTCAACAGGTCTTTTGGGATGGGGTTGCCCATACGCACACACACACACACACACACACACATACACACAAGCACACAGCCCATGTATGCACGTATGCGTGCATATCTTTTATATTTTTCTAATAATGAGCAGTTTCCTCTAATACTAAACAGTTCAAGAGAAGGACAGGACGGCAGGTATAGCCACATTCATACTTAAACTACTGAATAAAGGGTTAGGGATGAACCCCCTTGTTTATCTCTACTGCTGAAACACCGACCATTCAGTAGCG
Source organism: Macrobrachium rosenbergii (assembly GCF_040412425.1). NCBI lineage: Eukaryota > Metazoa > Arthropoda > Malacostraca > Decapoda > Palaemonidae > Macrobrachium > Macrobrachium rosenbergii. The sequence goes on from NC_089773.1 coordinate 3,215,251, forward strand.
AGAGAGAAGCCTCAGTGATATTGGCTGCCGATGTTTACCGTCAGATCTAAAAATCAGGCTTCCAGAATGTTATTATTATCATTATTAATGAGATATGCCAATGTATGGAACAAGCCCAAGACGCCACTGTCATAGAGAATAAGCTTCTGTAGAAAACTCCCTCAGAAATCGGAGAAACGAGAGAATAGCAAATTGGTAAAGAACATTCAACAAACAGTAAAGAAACATTAACACGTCCATTAGATCTCATATGTTCATTTAAACAGGCTTCTTTGAAGACGCCTTTGTAGTTTCGCATCTTTTGGTCTGCCTCTTAACACTAAACTTCACTGCAATTTTTTCCTGGAATTTTTACGGCCGCGAATTGTATGAGAAACGACGATTCGCGGCCGCGAATTGTATGAGAAACGACAATATTTTGCGCGACAGCAAGACTTGATTTCTGCTGCAACTGTATTGTGTAAGAGGCCTTCAATATTTACCTGTAGTGAGGACGTCTTTTGTCGCAGTGGTTAGAATAACTGCTAAAGAATGTTTATAGGCTTGATTAACGTTTTTATGCGCTAAGAATACTGTCATCCAGTCCGGGGCCAACTTCTCTCATCATTGGCCCCTACTGAAGTATATAAAATTAGTGTATGATTTGGTTCCAGCTTTGGGACGCAAAGTCCTGAGATGTATGCTAGTACTGCACCAGCCCCGGTTTTTTGGCCATGCCCCTAAGTTAGGTTAGGTTAGGTAGATATCTTTGGAGTAATTTGGGTGTGGGAAACGTAATGAGATTATTCTAAAGAAAATTCTGTGGTTAGTTTTTAAGATATGGCGTCCCCCCTTTTTTTCAGGGAAAGGTCCCAGTACTCGGTTGCATCTCGGGAAAAAAGCGTCCCGTGCCCCTCTTATAATATCGTTATTCTGGACGGAATGGGAACTCTACTTGAATATAAAAGCAAATGTCGTTGCGTCACAAAACACATAACTGCCTTGGTGCACAGTAGCTCAAAAATATGTGATGCTCCTGTAAAGGGCCACGCTCTATGTCCAAAATTTTCTTACTTTTATTGCTTTTTATGTTTGTATACATTTTTATTTTGACTGATTTACCTTGAATTAATATTTTACCAGTTATTCTTTTCGCTCAGGTCTTACTGATTTAGATTTACGTTTGGGTATTCTATTCTGTAAAGGCTTAGTTTATAATAATAATAATAATAATAATAATAATAATAATAATAATAATAATAATAATAATAATAATAATAATGTACATACTTTTATAGAAGAGAAAAAAAGAAATTGAAGTACTTGGACGCTAATATATCTTAGCATTTTGGAATACTGTCAACATGAGCAAGTTGTGTTACTGTTGAAAAATAATAGTTATTACTAATGGCTACTGGGTCATCTTAAGTAGTGTATTCATGTTTTTAAATACCAGAGTACGCCATAGCCTTGCGTTTCAGAACCTTTGCTGACGTGAAGGCCAGTATCATCATCAAAGCTTCTACTGTAGATTGCTTGTGATTTGTCAGTGTGGGTGGTAGGCAACATCACCTTCGTCCAGTCACAACTAGTTTTAAAAAATCAAGCAGTAAAGGACAGTTCCTTCCTTTGTCCTTTATGAATTATATATACTTGTTCTTATTCCTTCAGTCTTCTTTGCTATCCCCTCCTCTTTTTCATGTATGGGTATTTGATTCAGTGGAAACTTGCAATTACAATTTTCTAAAATTTAGTAGATAGATTCAGTGATAAAAATTGTCAACATAGGTGCCGTGGTCATCAATGCCTTGAGCAAACAGCCTTTAAATTAATTAAATGCATACACAGATCCATATTTAGTGAGTGCTAACTTTTCTTTGTTTACAGGAAAAACAGGCGCAGTTCGGACAGTTTCCCTGGATGGCCGCTGTTATGAACACCCAAGTACCTGGAACAAACGGCGCCAACGTTTACGTCTCTGGAGGTTCTCTCATTCACCCTGGAGTAGTCCTCACAGCTGCTCACTACATGGCTGAGTAAGTAGGCTGCACTGTCATTAGCGTTGCTTTAGCACGACTAAAGCCACTAATTAGCGTGTATACATCCCACTCTCATATATTGCCATTTGTATGTTAATGTGACCTCTTGTCAACTGACATTTCACCTCATTACTCAACAAGGTCTCTCACAAATTACCGGACAGAACAAGTAAGATTGACCTGTTAATGTTCTTTCAACAATGCTTACTCTTTGCCAAAGTAAGTAGACAACTATTTTTGCTGGTTATCTAAAGAGCTGCTTAATGCTGAAAGGTGCACTATGAGCCGTAAATCTCAAGTTAAATTGATGTCATAATAACTATAATTATGATGAAGCAATGGGCACCTCTGTCCATTAAGCTCTCTACAGCTGTGCCCTCTGCAGCATAGCAATAAAACTAAAGTTATAAAATTTCTAATAAAAATATACAACTAAATGATTTACAATGGATTTTTGGGTTACCTCTTTTGATTAATGCAGTAATCAGTCAATCAGTAAAACTATCAGCTTTGAAATCTTCTCCTTCTATCAGCCAGCCAATGAACCAGTTATCCTCAATCTATGACTTGACTTCTTGACTCAGCATGCTAATTTTAACTATCAGTTAGTCAGTCTGTTAATCAAGAGTTTCCTTTCTATTGTAGCAGCAGTTCTGTCAGTCAAGCAATCAGTCAGCCACTTGGCCTTCCATGTAAACATCTCAAATTCGATTTTCCCTTTAGGAGATGCTTTCAACTCCGAGTTTTGATGCTTTCTCCCTTATACTCTGCCGAGTTTCCAAACTTCTTTATCTCTCCCACTCCTACTTTTGCCCATCATTAAAAAATGAGCTTCACGGTGCACGCTACACTGCGCTGGAACCCAGCACTGCCCGTCATGTTTTCCCTACCCTCCCGAGTCCCTACTTACCCCGCTCCCACCCAGGGTGGACAAACAGGTTTTCAGGAGGAGGGTGGATGTGTCAGGTCTCCCCTAACTTCCCGATCCCCTACCTACCCCGCCCCCACCCAGGGCAGACAAACAGGTTTGCAGGAGGAGGGTGGATGTTTCATGTCTACCATACCCTCCTGATCTCCTAGCTACCCCGCTCCCCACCAGGGTGGAAAAACAGGTTTGCAGGAGAAGAGTGGATGTGTTATGTCTCCCCTACCTACCCCGCCCCCAACTAGGGCAGACAAACAAGAAAGATCCACTCGGATTTTATTATTATAGACAGTTAAAGCCTTCAGGCAAACCTTCTGGGAGTTTTGAGATCTTTTTTTTTTATCTCTGGAACTATGTTTCCATGAACATTCAATCGCTATTTTCTCGCATTACTTATTGTTTATGACAGAGAAATCTCAGTGTTCTTATCATCCCACCAAACACCAGGATCTTGTGTGCCAGCTACATTTGTTTACTGGTTAGTAGACAAATGTAGCCAACTTACTCCAGCAAAGACTGTGCAGTACAAATAATTATGACTGAACCGTTCTTGCAGAAGGTATCCACAAAGATCATGAGTTTTGACTATCTCTGTTATTCATCTGGAGTCTGTCCATCCATGAAAGTGAATCTTATAGGGTGTTACAACGGAGAGTCATAATGTTCACGCTCATTATTTTTTAGTGGTCCGGCTGTTAGCTTTGAAGCTTTGTAGTTTCAGGGCAGGAGTTGTAGGACCTTGTAATTTTGTTCTTGTTTTAGGAGAAATGCCAAATTTTAGATGTGGGATTAAATCAAAAACTTTACTTACAGATTTGTCAACAATCCAGGGAAACTGGCTGTCCGACTAGGTGAATGGGACTTCAAGGTTCCATCTGAGCCTGTTCCCCACCAGGAAGCCAGAGTCACACGTGTGGCTCTTCATCCTAATTTCGTGCCGAACCAATTGACGTATGATGTGGCCCTGTTGTTCCTGGATCGTCAGGTACCACTTGGGTCAACTATTGGCCTCGTCTGCCTTCCAGAACCCTTTGAGACGTATGACAGTAGAGAATGTTATGGCTCTGGTTGGGGCAAAGATGTTTTTGGCAGAGAAGGAAAATATCAACAGGTATGGTACATGCGAAAACCAACCAGTTTTATTACAGAAATCTTTACATTTTTAGATTTTTTATGTTAATTTAATTTTGTTACTGGTAAAACAAATTTTAATATCTCACTAGATAGTAGATACAGATTTCATTGTCTTAGACAATTAATTCAAGTGTAATTTTCTCTACTAGATCTTGAAGTCCATAAAACTCCCAATGGTTCAGAACGGCCAGTGCCAGAGTGCTCTCCGCAACACTCGCCTTGGGGCAACCTTCAACCTCCACAAATCCTTCGTGTGTGCTGGAGGCCAACCAGGAATCGACCTTTGCACAGGAGATGGAGGCTCACCACTGGTTTGTCCTAAAAGGGACGGCTCTGGCTATGTACAGGTAAATAATCAAAGGTATTCTTTCAGCTGTTGTCTGCTTCTGAATTGTTATTGATAGGATTAGTTGCCCGTGATCATCAGTGTTATGGAAGACACGGCATATTGAAGAAGAAGAAGAAGAAGAAGAAGACAGGCAGCTTAATCAAGCTACAGAATCACTGCTGCAGTAGACTCTCATAAGGGTGACACAGAAGATCAGAGTGAAGGGAACGTGGATGGCAAAACGCAAGATGCAACACTGCATAGGGCTGAAGGCAAACTTACAAAATGCTTTTATCACTTGTATTGCTTGAGCAAACAAGGTAGGGATCTTTCCTAGATAGTGACCCGCAAGGGTTTTAACCCGGTATTTTCTACCTTTGCGGCGAGTTTAGTACAAGCCCGTTGGGGGTGACCGTAGACGTAAACAAAAGACTATTATAAATATCCTAAAGATAATGACCCCCAAAGAAATATTAGCCCTAGATAACGACCTCCGAAAACCCTTCGGGTCACTATCTAGGAAAGATCCCTGTAAATATCATAAAGATAACGACCCCAAGAAATATTAGTCATAGATAACGATCCCCGAACTTTGTTGGGGGTCACTGTCTTTATGGTATTCCAATGTAGTCTATTTGTGCTCAAAATCACAGCTAATTTCGAGGGAAAAATGATCAGGTCTCATACAGATTCAGGACAGCAGAGAAGGTGCTTGATTTTTCATACGTTACACTCTGGGCACAGACCACTTCAATATTTCTCAGATCGTTGCGATTTCATCGTTTACATGCTACTGTAAAGGGCTCAAGACAGTGGTTGTCCTTGACAATGCAGTATTGCATAAAAGTGGCAATGACGTTCATGTTGTAAACATGTATGCATTTTGTTTTGAAATATTTCATAGGAGCCGAGGGACCGTTTTCTGTCTCACACATGTTGTCATCTGTCAGTTAGATTATATTCGTTCTTCCAGACCATGTTTCCCCTATCTTTGATATCTGATTTTTTCAGGTTATGTTTATCCCGTTATTTTATCTTATTTGTTACATTTAGGTTATGTTTTCTCTGTCTTTTCAAATTGGCCTCTCTTTCATTCCTTGTTCAGTCTGCTTTTAAACCTACTTCATTTTTTCAGTATAAATCCTGTCTTTTTCAGGTTATTTGTCATTTCAGCCCATGTTCTCTCTGTCTTAACATTCTGTCCGTTTACCTTCCAGACCGGCGTGGTCGCCTGGGGCATCGGCTGTGGCGAAAACGGCATACCCGGAGTCTACGCCTCTGTCAGCGAAGCCGTGCCCTGGATTGGACAGGAACTTCTCACCAGTCATAACTTTGACGTGCGACGGGGACCGACAGGGAAATAGACGATTAGGATGAATAAAGTGTAGGGGAAGCGTAACAGAAAAAGACCTCTCTCTCTCTCTCTCTCTCCTTTGTGAAGTATATTGCAAGGTTACACGAAATATAATCCTGACGGAGAAGACATTTAACTTTTTATTATAATGGAAGTTCTCTCTCTGCCTCTCCTTCTCCCCCAACCCCAACTCTCTCTCTCTCTATAATTTTTTCTTACACGGAGGAAGTGACTGACGATGTAAATATCTGCTGGCTAAGGGTAGAATTTGGCACCTGTTTGTTTGTCGACTGTCGTGGGAGAGACAAGAAAGAAACGCGAGCGTTCATTACTGCGTCAAAGTGAGTATCATCAAAACGGAAGGGCCTCGACGAGGTAATCCTCTTTCTCTCTGTTACAGCAGACAGAAAAAGTCGATGGGAAATGATGCACTGAGTCTTCGTGAAAAGGAAACTGAAGTAAAATGAAAACTGAAACTATTCCAAGAGATATTAGTCACAGGGATAACAATTGTGTTATCAATATGCCTTTATTATTATTATTATTGAAGAGGCCAAGCAGGGCATGACAGACCAAATGAAAAGTTAATTATGGTTTTAATCCCCCCACAGCCAAGCGTTGAAAATCTCTATCTTCTTCCGTAATCCCAGTCATATAAGCTTCCTCAAGCCTTCTGACGATGTCGCAATACAGTTCCGTGTAAGCTTTCAATCTTTACATCTTGCGGGTAGAAAACTAAATGCAATTTCCTGGATACACATCCTGCTTTTGTTGGGTTAAGATAAACATTTGAATTTCATGTCTTTGTGGAGAAGCTGTCTGACAATGTTACGCACCCAGGCGTGAGGAATATATTTATGAATGGAGGACACTCATTTTTACGATTTTGTAGCATCTTCATACTCTCAGCTTCCTGAACTTTAGGTGCAACTGATGTAACGGAGAAAATCTAACAATTGAGATGGAGCTACACTAGAGGGGCTCACATGTACTAATTTTATTTATTTGCTGCCATTTTGGTTAGTCTTAGTGAACACATGAATAGGTTTAAAACGCTACGTAGCAGACGATTCTGTAGAAGAAAATGTACACAAATTTTGTGGATAATTTTTCCATTTGAACACAGGAGGAAATCACAAAGGAGGTGTGATTCAGCTGCATAAGATATTATGCCTTGGGTCCTCACCGATTTTGATCGCAAGTTTGACAATAAAAGATGTTGCACAATATGACTCCTGTATTTTCTGTAACCTTCTGGAATTGATTTTACTTTCACTGACAATCTGTATGGCACTCCGGTGATATATATATAGCCAGAAAAATGTACCCTAGACAAAATTAAAGCATCCCCAATCTTCAGCCATCCTAGCTGGCTGGTTGCATTGTGAGGCGTTCAAGGATTTAGAAGCCTAGTGTGGGCCTTTGGACTAGGAGAATCTAACTGAGAATATTAGCCGTCCTGATTAAATCTTGTCACCGAAGGAGATAGTTTTCCTGGAAGCGGGACTGGATAACTCATGGCAACTCCACATGGCTTGTGTTAATGTAATGCTTGTAGACAAGGAAGTCTCCCTAGAACCTTATTTCCGTCTAATAACCTTTACCTCTTACACCTTAGACCTCTTTAGATCAGTGTGTCCCTCTACTAACCCTTACCTCTTTCTCCTTAGACCTCTTTAGATCATTGTATCCCTATACTGACCATTATCTCTTTCTCCTTAGACCTCTTTAGATCATTGTGTCACTCTACTGACCCTTACCTCTTTCTCCTTAGACCTCTTTAGATCATTGTATCCCTCTACCGAGCCTTACCTCTTTCTCCCTAGACCTCTTTAGATCATTGTGTCACTCTACTGACCCTTACCTTTCTCCTTAGACCTCTTTAGATCATTGTATCCCTCTACTGACCATTACCTCTTTCTCCTTAAAACTCTTTAGATCATTGTGTTCCTCTACTGACCCTTACCTCTTTTTCCTTACCCCTCATTAGATCATTGTATCCCTCTGCTGACCCTTACCTCTTTCTCCTTAGACCTCTTTAGATCATTGTGTCCCTCTACTGACCCTTAACTCTTTCTCCTTACCCCTCTTTAGATCATTGTATCCCTCTACTGACCCTTACCTCTTTCTCCTTAGACCTCTTTAGATCATCGTATCCCTCTACTGGCCCTTACCTCTTTCTCCTTAGACCTCTTTAGATCATTGTGTCCCTCTACTGACCCTTACCTCTTTCTCCTTAGACCACTTTAGATTATTGTATCCCTCTACTGACCCTTACTTTTTCTTCTTAGACCTCTTTAGATCATTGTGTCCCTTTACTAACCCTTACCTCTTTCTCATCAGACCTCTTTAGATCATTGCATCCTCTACTAACCCTTACTTTTTCTTCTTAGACCTCTTTAGATCATTGTGTCCCTTTACTAACCCTTACCTCTTTCTCCTTAGACCTCTTTAGGTCATGGTATCACTCCACTGACCCTTACCTCTTTCTCTTAGACCTCTTTAGATCTTTCTGTCCCTCTACTAACCCTTACCTCTTTCTCCTAAGACCTCTTTAGATCATTGTGTCCCTGTATGGACTCTTACCTCTTTCTCCTTAGACCTCTTTAGATCATTGAGTCCCTTTACTGACCTTTACCTCTTTCTCCTTAAAACTCTTTAGATCATTGTGTCCCTCTACGGACCCTTACCTCTTTCTCCTTAGACCTCTTTAGATCATTGTGTCCCTCTACAGACCCTTACCTCTTTCTCCTTAGCCCTCTTTAGATCATTGTGTCCCTCTACAAACCCTTACCTCTTTCTCCTTAGCTGAATAGGAATATGCTATGCAATGATCAAATAGCAATACTATTGGCAAAATGCAAAGCAAAGATGGGAATCTTGTTCCGGCACTTTCAAAATAAGAAAAGTCGAACACATGATTATGCTTTATAAAACGTATGTACGTAATCCACTTGAATATTGCATTATGATATGGTACCCACACTACCAAAAGGATATTGCACAAATAGAGAGTGTATCAAGGTCCTTTACAGCTAGAATAGAAGAAGTTAAGCACCTAAACTACTGGGAAAGACTACAATTCTTAAAATTATATAGTCTCGACAGGAGAAGAGAACGCTACATGATAATACAGGCATGGAAACAAATGGAAGTAATTACCGAAAACATCATGGAGCTAAAAATATCAGAAAGTCAGAAAGAGCAAGCAGACGTAGATTAATAGTGCCCAAAACTATACCATGAAAACTAAGAGAAGCACACAGGACGTTAATCCACTACGCACCAGCATCAATAATGCAGCGATTATTCAATGCATTACCAGCTCATCTGAGGAACATATCAGGAGTGAGCGTAGATGTGTTTAAGAATAAGCTCGACCAATATCTAAGCTGCATCCCAGACCATCCAAGATTAGAAGATGCAAAATATACCGGAAGATGCATTAGCAATTCTCTGGTAGACATCAAAGGTGCCTCACACTGAAGGACCTGGGGCAACCGGAACGAACTGTAAGGTCTGTAAGGTAAGCCCTCTTTAGATCATTGTGCCCCTCTACTGACCCTTACCTCTTTCTCCTTAGACCTTTTTAGATCATTGTATCCCTCTACTGACCCTTACCTCTTTCTCCTAAGACATCTTTAGATCATTGTGTCCCTCTACTGACCATTACCTCTTTCTCCTTAAACCTCTTTAGATCACTGTGTCCCTCTACAGACCCTTACCTCTTTCTCCTTAGACCTCTTTAGATCATTATATCCCTCTACTGACCCTTACCTCTTTCTCCCAAGACCTCTTTAGATCACTGTGTCCCTCTACTGACCCTTACCTCTTTCTCCTTAAACCTCTTTAGATCATTGTATCCCTCTACTGACCTTTACCTCTTTCTCCTTAAACCTCTTTAGATCGTTGTGTCCCTCTTTGGACATTTACCTCTTTCTCCTTAAACATCTTTAGATCATTGTGTCCCTCTACTGACCTTTACCTCTTTCTCCTTAAACCTCTTTAGATCATTGTGTCCCTCTATGGACGCTTACCTCTTTCTCCTTAAACCTCTTTAGATCACTGTATCACTCTACTGACCCTTACCTCAGTCTCCTTAAACCTCTTTAGATCATTGTGTCCCTCTATGGACCCTTACCTCTATCTCCTTAGACCTCTTTAGATCATTGTGTCCCTCTACTGACCCTTACCTCTTTCTCCTTAGACCTCTTTAGATCATCGTATCCCTCTACTGACCCTTACCTTTTTCTCCTTAGACCTCTTTAGATCATTGTGTCCCTCTACTGACCCTTACCTCTTTCTCCTTAGCCCTCTTTAGATCATCGTATCCCTCTACTGACCCTTACCTCTTTCTCCTTAGACCTCTTTAGATCATTGTGTCCCTCTACTGACCCTTACCTCTTTCTCCTTAGCCCTCTTTAGATCACTGTGTCCCTCTACTGACCCTTACCTCTTTCTCCTTAGCCCTCTTTAGATCATCGTATCCCTCTACTGACCCTTACCTCTTTCTCCTTAGACCTCTTTAGATCATTGTGTCCCTCTACTGACCCTTACCTCTTTCTCCTTAGCCCTCTTTAGATCACTGTGTCCCTCTACTGACCCTTACCTCTTTCTCTTTAGCCCTCTTTAGATCATTGTGTCCCTCTACTGACCCTTACCTCTTTCTCTTTAGCCCTCTTTAGATCATTGTGTCCCTCTACTGACCCTTACCTCTTTCTCGTTAGCCCTCTTTAGATCATTGTGTCCCTCTACTGACCCTTACCTCTTTCTCCTTAGCCCTCTTTAGATCACTGTGTCCCTCTACTGACTCTTATCTCTTTCTCCTTAGCCCTCTTTAGATCATTGTGTCCCTCTACTGACTCTTATCTCTTTCTTCTTAGCCCTCTTTAGATCATTGTGTCCCTCTACTGACTCTTATCTCTTTCTCCTTAGCCCTCTTTAGATCATTGTGTCCCTCTACTGACCCTTACCTCTTTCTCCTTAGCCCTCTTTAGATCACTGTGTCCCTCTACTGACCCTTACCTCTTTCTCCTTAGCCCTCTTTAGATCACTGTGTCCCTCTACTGACTCTTATCTCTTTCTCCTTAGCCCTCTTTAGATCACTGTGTCCCTCTACTGATCCTTACCTCTTTCTCCTTAGCCCTCTTTAGATCACTGTGTCCCTCTACTGACCCTTACCTCTTTCTCTTTAGCCCTCTTTAGATCATCGTATCCCTCTACTGACCCTTACCTCTTTCTCTTTAGCCCTCTTTAGATCATTGTGTCCCTCTACTGACCCTTACCTCTTTCTCCTTAGCCCTCTTTAGATCACTGTGTCCCTCTACTGACTCTTATCTCTTTCTCCTTAGCCCTCTTTAGATCATTGTGTCCCTCTACTGACTCTTATCTCTTTCTTCTTAGCCCTCTTTAGATCATTGTGTCCCTCTACTGACTCTTATCTCTTTCTCCTTAGCCCTCTTTAGATCATTGTGTCCCTCTACTGACCCTTACCTCTTTCTCCTTAGCCCTCTTTAGATCACTGTGTCCCTCTACTGACCCTTACCTCTTTCTCCTTAGCCCTCTTTAGATCACTGTGTCCCTCTACTGACTCTTATCTCTTTCTCCTTAGCCCTCTTTAGATCACTGTGTCCCTCTACTGATCCTTACCTCTTTCTCCTTAGCCCTCTTTAGATCACTGTGTCCCTCTACTGACCCTTACCTCTTTCTCCTTAGCCCTCTTTAGATCACTGTGTCCCTCTACTGATTCTTATCTCTTTCTCCTTAGCCCTCTTTAGATCATTGTGTCCCTCTACTGACTCTTATCTCTTTCTCCTTAGCCCTCTTTAGATCACTGTGTCCCTCTACTGACCCTTACCTCTTTCTCCTTAGCCCTCTTTAGATCACTGTGTCCCTCTACTGACTCTTATCTCTTTCTCCTTAGCCCTCTTTAGATCATTGTGTCCCTCTACTGACCCTTACCTCTTTCTCCTTAGCCCTCTTTAGATCACTGTGTCCCTCTACTGACCCTTACCTCTTTCTCCTTAGCCCTCTTTAGATCACTGTGTCCCTCTACTGACCCTTACTTCTTTCTCCTTAGCCCTCTTTAGATCACTGTGTCCCTCTACTGACCCTTACTTCTTTCTCCTTAGCCCTCTTTAGATCACTGTGTCCCTCTACTGACCCTTACTTCTTTCTCCTTAGCCCTCTTTAGATCATTGTGTCCCTCTACTGACCCTTACCTCTTTCTCCTTAGCCCTCTTTAGATCATTGTATCCCTCTACTGACCCTCTCTTCCTCAATTATCCTTTTATCCACATTTACTTACAGGTATTTGTACTTCCATTATTCTTCACCCCTTTCTCCGTAGATGTCTGTGCCCCTCTGTAGACCTAAACGTCTTTATCCCTAGGTCCCTCTGTTACTCTTCTAACCTCCACTTCTTTCTACCTAGACCTCTGCTTCCCTCTATTATCCTCTACATCTTTATCCCTGAACCCCGGTGCCCCTCTATGGGCCTCCCTCCCCTTTACCTCTCTCCTATCGGATCTCTTACCTCCGTCCAACTCTGGTGGCGGCGGAGTTTCCCGAACTTTGGAAACAAAGACTCATTTGTCTTGAGATTTTTGACTCTCAAACTCCCGGATCCCTTTTCCATTCTGATTCGTGAAAACGCCTCTCGGCATTCATCATTTTCGAAAGGCGGGAAAAATATCCTTAATGAGGAGGACGCGGGTGCCATTAAGGCGCTCTCTCATCATGAAGGGGCGAACGAGTGGTCGTTAAGTGAAGTCGTTAGAGATAGTAGTTATGACGTCATTTGTCAATTGGGTGGCTGATCATGTCACGGCCCAACTGGTGGTGTTGGCGTAACGGCTGTCTTTTCTTAGCGTTGTATGGAGAGAGAGAGAGAGAGAGAGAGAGAGAGAGAGAGAGAGAGAGACTCACGCATGCAAACACAATAATAATAATAGGTGGTGACTGTTCCTCACCCTTCAAACAAACTCTTACATATCGTTTCCCTTGTATGTATGTATGTATGTATGTATGTATGTATGTATGTATGTATGTATGTATGTATGTATGTATATATATATATATATATATATATATATATATATATATATATATATATATATATATATATATATATATATATATTGAAAAAATACTTTCTGCCAAAACCTGTTTTGGAGGAAAATTATTTCTGAGAAAATTGGTTTTGAACACAATAATTCATTCACCAAAACCTATCTAGGACGCAAAAAATGAACCAAAAATTCGTTTTAAATACAATATTCTTTCAAATATACGCATTATCAGAGAAAAGTTGTGTTGAACACAGAAATCATTCAGCGAAAAGTCTATTTAGAACGCAGAAATCTTTCAGCAAAACGTCCATTTAGAATGCTGAAATCTTTCAGCGAAGAGTCTATTTACAATGATGAAATCTTTCAGCAAAAAGTTTATTTAGGACGCAGAAATCTTTCAGCGAAAAGTATTTAGAAAACTGAAATCTTTCAGCGAAAATTCTGTTTAGAACGCAGAAATCTTGCAGCGAAAATTCTGTTTAGAATGCTAAAATCTTTCAGCAAAAACTCTATTTAACACGCAGAAATCTATCAGCGAAAAGTCTACTTAGAATGCTAAAATCTTTCAGCGAAAACTCTATTTAGAATGCAAAAATCTTTCAGCGAAAAGCCTATTTAGAACGCTGAAATCTTTCAGTAAAAAGTCTATTTAGAACCCAGAAATCTTTCAGCAAAAAGTCTATTTAGAATGCTAAAATCTTTCAGCAAAAACTCTATTTAGAACGCAGAAATCTTTCAGCGAAAAGTCTATTCAGAACGCTGAAATCTTTCGGCGAAAAGTCTATTTAGAAAATGCTGAAATCTTTCAGCGAAGTCTATTTAGAACGGTGAAATCTTTCAGCGAAAAGTCTATGTAGAACGCTGAAATCTTTCAGCGAAAAGTCTATTCAGAACGCTGAAATCTTTCAGCGAAAAGTCTATTTAGAAAACGTTGAAATTTTTCAGCGAAAAGTCTATATAGAACGCTGAAATCTTTCAGCGAAAAGTCTATGTAGAACGCTGAAATCTTTCAGTGAAAATTCTATTTAGAACATTGTAATCTTTCTGCGAAAAGTCTATTTAGAACGCTGAAATCTTTCAGCGAAAAGTCTATTTAGAATACTCAAATCTTTCAGCAGTCTATTTAGAACGCAGAAATCTTTCTTCAAAGAGTCTATTTAGAACGCAGAAATCTTTCAGCAAAGAGTCTATTTAGAACGCAGAAATCTTTCAGCAAAGAGTCTATTTAGAACGCAGAAATCTTTCAGCAAAGAGTCTATTTAGAACGCAGAAATCCTTTGCCAAAAATAATTGTTTTGACCTCGAAAATCTTTTAGCGAAAAACCCTTTTAAGCGGGAAAATCTTTGGGGTGAAAACCTGTTCCCAACTTGTAATAACTTGGAATGCATTGGAATGGAATGGGAATCGGATTAAATAGTGGATTGCCGCTGCACGAATTCGCACATCCTCTTAACAATTTGAAGTGCTTTTTATTTCGATGCTGATTCGCGAAATTTAAGTCCCATTGAAAGCCTCAGCCCTCGCTTGCCCACTGGAGAGTGGTGCTTGTATTTCTTCTCTCTCTCTTTCTCTCTTTGTTATTTATGCATTCCTTCGGGCTTTTGCTAATATAATAAAAATCGTTTCGAAGTGGTAATAATCTTTAATAATAAAATCCGAGTGGATCTGATCTTATTTGTCCTCCCCTGGGTGGCAGTAGGGGAAGCATGACACAGCCACCCACCCCCTGCAAACCTCTTTGTCCGCCCCTGGTGGGGCGGGGTAGGTAGGGGAATGGTAGGGTAGGGGAGACAGACACCCTCCTCCAGCAAACCTCTTTGTCCGCCTCTGGTTGGGCGGGGTAGGTAGGGGTATGGGAGGGTAGGGGAGACAGACACCCTCCTTCTGCAAACCTGTTTGTCCACCCCGGATTGGGGCGGGGTAAGTAGGGAAACAGGATGGTAGGGGGGACAGCCACCCTCCTCCTGCAAACCTGTTTGTCCTCCTCGGGTGGGGGTGGGGTAGGTAGGGGAGACAGCCACCCTCCTCACACGAACTTGTTTGTCCGCCCCTGGTAGGGGAGACAGGAGCCCTGGGTTCCAGCACGCATAGCGCTGGCCAACAAGCTTGTAATAATAATAATAATAATAATAATAATAATAATAATAATAATAATAATAATAATAATAATAACAACGAAACGAAAACAAAGACTAATGATAATGGTCATAATAAAAAACGAAGCAATAATAACGGTAGCAATTATGATGAATTTAATATTCTTACCAACAATTTTGACAAAATATTCTGTTTTTGACTTCTGACAGAATGTATTTTAGTAATAAAGGAGAAAATATATTTAATATTCTATGAGAAAATATATTTAATATTCTATGAGAAAATATATTTAATATGCCACTTTATCTACAATTATTATTACTACTTTTACTATCAAACATTCACATGAAACAAGCATAAAAGGAGTAAAGAAAGAATATCATAATTAAATAAGTAAAGAGAAAGAGATAGGAACAAAAAACAATAAAAGAAATGCAAAATAAATTCCCGACGAACGCCTCATTCCATTCCCCCTCCCCGTAGGGGAATAATGCCGTCAGTGCACCCCGTGCGGTGCACTGTAGGCATTACTTAAGGTTCTTTACAGCGTGCCTTCCTTAGGCCCCTAGCTTCTATAACCCCTTTCGTTCCTTTTACTGTACCTCCTTTCATATTCTCTTTCTTCCATCTTACTTTCCTTAACCCTCTCCCAACAACTGATTTCAAACCCTCTTACTGTCAATTTACGTTGCAGCGCTGAATGACCTCACAGGCCCCAACGCTTGGTCTTTGGCTTAAATTCTATATTCAACTCAATTCGATTCTATCCCCCCACTTTTCGTCCAGTCTTTAAATAAATAAGTAACGACGAACCAACAATCAGAGAAACAGACATTCACAGGAACAACAATGAAATGAACGCAAAATAAATTCCCTTTTCCTACGGTCTTCGGCGACGCGGCTGGTCTGCAAATCCTGAGATGTGTGGTAGTATTGCGCCAGCCCCGGTTTATTTATTTATTTATTATTATTATTATTTTTTTTTTGGCCATGCCCCTAGGTTAGATTAGATTAAATTAGTTTATATACTCGCAGAGTAATTATGGGGATGGGAAACATAACGAGATTATTTTCAAGAAAAATCTACGGTTAGTTTTTAAGACATGGAGTCCCGCTTTTTCCAAGGAAAGGTCTCGGTACTCGGTTGCATCTCGGGTGAAATGCGGCCGGTCTTCGGATTGCGCAGTTCGCTGGAGGAGCCATTCGTCAGAATATCAAAAACAAACTTACTCAGCGGAAAAAGTCGGAGAGCCTCAAAACCAGGTCACGTCTTCCCTTCGCGAGCTGGGCGGGGAATTCTATATAGCCTTGTGAGCACGGGAGTTCCATACAGGAGTCCGGAGGAGTTGCCGAAAGGCTTTGGAAGGTGTTAATTGATGGATGTAATGAGATTAAGACAGGTGTTTCGGTTGCTTTGATCCACGGACGTGACTGGCTCTGTTCGAGAGAGAGAGAGAGGGAGAGTCATAAGAATTAGGGAGAGGTAAGTGGACAGACTGGAGACAAGACACAAAGTGGGACAGAACCATCACATGAGAGAGAGAGAGAGAGAGAGAGAGAGAGATCAAACATCTTTATGAGAGAGAGAAAAAATCTTTACAAGAGAGAGAGAGAGAGAGATATAAAACATCTTGATAAGAGAGAGAGAGAACATCTTTACGAGAGAGAGAGAGAGAGAGAGATCAAACAGCTTTATGAGAGAGAGAGAGAACATCTTTACAAGAGAGAGAGAGAGAGATAAAACATCTTGATAAGAGAGAGAGAGAGAGAGAGAGAGAGAGAGAGAGAGAGAGAGAGAGAGAGAGAGATCAAACAGCTTTATGAGAGAGAGAGAGAGAACATCTTTACAAGAGAGAGAGAGAGAGAGAGAGAGATAAAACATCTTGATAAGAGAGAGAGAGAACATCTTTAAGAGAGAGAGAGAGAGAGAGAGAGAGAGAGAGAGAGAGAGAGAGAGAGAGAGAGAGATCAAACAGCTTTATGAGAGAGAGAGAGAGAACATCTTTACAAGAGAGAAAGAGAGACAAAACATCTTGATAAGAGAGAGAGAGAACATCTTTACGAGAGAGAGAGAGAGAGAGAGAGAGAGAGAGAGAGAGAGAGAGAGAGAGACATCAAACATCTTTATGAGAGAAAGAGAGATCAAACATCTTTATGAGAGAGAGAGAGAGAAAAAAAACTTTCCTTTCTCCCTATTCTTCTTTCTTTGGCCTCCCCCCCCCAAAAAAAAAAACCAGTACCAAATCATATTCCGCATGTAGAAAAGAAAGATGAAACATGAGAGAATGAGATCAAAGGAAGGGTGCAGAAGGAGGGACAAAGAGGATTATTCTTGAGCCATGCTAAGTACCCCTGAATATCTCCGCCGAGACTTGATAAGGAATATAAAGGGACTTTCCGGAAGGACAATCTGGACTTTTCTGACCAAAAAGAGGACGCCTAATGTAGGTCATGCGTATGATACGAACAAGACGACTGTTCCTGCTTAGCTGAGGCCACTTTTCTTGCTTGTTTGTGTTTTGTTTATGTGTCTTCAGAGTTTATTGATAAGCTACATACACCTGCGTCTGTCAACCTGTCTGTCTTTAGGATATCAAGTCATCAATAGATATCAATTAACGACTGATACAATTTCTGTAGATTTTATTGATAAGCTACATACAGCTGTGTCTGTCAAACTGTCTGTCAATAAATGACTGATACAATCTTCAGATTCTATTGATAAGATGCATGCAGCTGTGTCTGTCAATGAATGACTGATACAATCTTCAGATTCTATTGATAAGCTGCATAAAGCTGTGTCTGTCAGTGAATGATAAATCTTCAGATTCTATTGATAAGATGCATACAGCTGTTTCTGTCAATGAATGACTGATACGATCTTAAGATTCTATTGATAAGCTGGATACAGCTGTGTCTATCAATCTGTCTGTCAATTAATCACTGATACAATCTTCAGATTCTATTGATAAGCTTCATACAGCTGTGTCTGTCAATCTGTCTGTCAATGAATGACTGATACAATCTTCAGGCTATTGATAAGTCGCATACAGCTGTGTCTGTCAGTCTGTCTGTCAATGAATGACTGATACAATCTTCAGATTTTATTGATAAGCTACATACAGCTGTCTGTCAACCTGTCTGTCTTCAGGATGTCAAGTTATCAATAGATATCAATTAATTACTGATACAATCTTCAGATTTTACTGATAAGATACGTACAGCTGTGTCTGTCAATCTGTCTCTCAATTAATGACCGATACAATCTTCAGATTTTACTGATAAGCTACATACAGCTGTGTCTGTCAACCTGTCAAGTTATCAATAGATATCAATTAAGGACTGATATAAATTCTGTAGATTAAGTTATTGGCCTGGGAAGGGGTGATTAGATTATCAAGTATAGGCACTAAGCAGGGACATTTTGTTTTGTTATAGTAGAAAATAATTTTTGATTTGTAAATGCATCTAGGTCTAAAAGCAAGTTTTATTTTTTTGATAAAGGTAAAGATGGATTCAAATTAAGCCTTGTAAAGTGGTTTGAGGCCAAGGAAGAAATGATTAGATTTAGATGATTAGATCCAAATACAAGATTTTGAAAAAAACTGGTTTTTACCAGATTTCAATTCAAATCAGATAAGGGGCAAGTTTTTAGTTTTCTGTACAAGAAAACTATTGTGCCAGCTTTGTCTATTCTATCCACCCTCAGATCTTAAAAACTACTGAGGCTAGAGGGCTGCAAATTGGTATGCTAATCATCCACCCTCTAATCATCAAACATACCAAATTGCAGCCCTCTAGCCTCAGTAGTTTTTATTTGCTTCAAGGTTAAAGTTAGCCATAATCGTGCTTCTGGCAACCATATAGGATAGGCCACCACCGGGCCGTGGTTAAAGTTTCATGGGTCGTGGCTCATACAGCATTACACCGAGACCACCGAAAGATAGATTTATTTTCGGTGGCCTTGATTATACGCTGTACAGAAAACTCGATTGCACTGAAGAAACTTCGGCGCATTTGTTCCTTGTTTAAATTGCTGATAGATTTCAATTGAGGATTGTGGAGTGGGTTACGACCAGTGAAAATTACAACTAAAAACAATAATTTTTTTCTTCTGTAAAGTTAACAACGGGTTTCAATTAGATTTTGTTGCATGCATTGTTGCCAATGAAGAGTTGATTAGGTTAGAGTTGGATTCTGATCAAAATACTAGTTTTTTTTTTTTTTTTTTTGAGAGAAAGTTATTGACCGATTT
The DNA here is from genome assembly GCF_040412425.1 of Macrobrachium rosenbergii. Classification (NCBI taxonomy): domain Eukaryota; kingdom Metazoa; phylum Arthropoda; class Malacostraca; order Decapoda; family Palaemonidae; genus Macrobrachium; species Macrobrachium rosenbergii. The sequence continues at coordinate 3,234,433 of NC_089773.1, forward strand.
CAATGATATTCTATTGGGAATGAAAATTTTTTTATATTTAGAGACGGATTCCGGTTCAAAAAACACTTTTTTTCTGAAACACGCATTTTTTTTTTTTTTTTTTTAAAGTTAATGATGGATTTCAAGAGCAGGATACAATTTTTTCGAAACTATTGAAGATGAGTTTCAAATACATTTTGTAGAATTAGCTGTTGCCAATAAGGCATTGAATTGAATTTAACATAGAATTTAAGCCAAAGGCAAAGCACTGGGAACTACGAGGTCACTCAGCGGTGAAACGGAAATTGACAGTAAAAGGTTTGAAAGGTGTAACTGTAGGAAAACCTCAAAGCAGTTGCACTGTGAATTAACTGTTAGGAGAGGGTTGAGGAAAGTATGATGGGAGAAAGAGAATATGAACAGAGGTACAATAAAAGGAATGAAAGGGGTTGCAGCTAGGGGCCTAAGGAAGGCACGCTGCAAAGAAGTAATGCCTACAGTGCACCGCATGAGGTGCACTGACGGTACTAAACCCCTACGGAGGAATAAGGTACTGAAGAAAGTTAATGGTGTCAACTAGATTGTTAAAAAAAAAAATATATATATATATATGTATATATATATATATATATATATATATATATATATATATATATATATATATATATATATAAATATATATACCTTAGTTTAACCAGACCACTGAGCTGATTAACACCTTCCCTAGAGAGGGCTGGCCCAAAGGATTAGACTTATTTTACGTGGCTAAGAACCAACTGGTTACCTAGCAACGGGACCTACAGCTTATTGTGGAATCCGAACCACATTATAGCGAGAAATGAATTTCTATCACCTGAAATAAATTCCTCTAATTCTTCATTGGCCGGTCGGAGATTCGAACTCGCGGCCGGCAGAGTGCTAGCTGAGAACGGAACCCACCCTCCCAACGAGGAAGTTAATAAATTGTTCAGAATGGACTTTGGCCAACGAGGAGTTTTGACAGAGTTATGGAATGATTTCTCGACTCTGACTGACTTCTGTAGATTGAGGTTTTTGTGGTCTAGACCGGAAGAAAAAAGAAATTAAAAAGGGCATAAAAAAAGGGCGGGGATTAACCACGAAGGCAGTGAAAGACCTCAACCTCTTGAAGGAATGAAAAGCTTAAAAGATTCGGGAAAAGCAGGAGGTGGAAGAGAATTCCAGAGCATGGAAGTGGGAAGAAAGAAAGAGTCACTGAACTGCGCAATCAGGGAATTATAAAGTCACTGAACCGCGTAATTAGAGGATTACAAACCAGTCAAGAGGATTACCCATTAATCGGAGGATTCCGAGCGATTTCTTCTCTAAGGCTATTCTGTGACCAGTACTCCCCAGCAACCTTTCCTCCAGACAGACAGAAAGACGGAAAAACAAACAACGCTAGAAGAGGCTTTCTATAAATCAATAGAAGGCGATATGAAAGGCCATTGAGAGTCAGCAAGTCACGCAAACAATGACACACAAACAAGCAAATAAAAGCGGGAGTCCACCGGGACACCGCATCTTTGCAAACAAGCCAGCCTCTCCCCAAAATGGAGATATACAAGAGTCGTAGCTAGCTCTCTCTCTCTCTCTCTCTTTTCCTTGAAATTCGTGCGTCTACCTCTTCCGTCTTTCTACTTCTGTACACAACTCTCTCCTTTTCCCTTAGTCTTTTCCCATTTATCAAATTTCGTCCACTCTCTCTCTCTCTCTCTCTCTTTCTCTCCATTCCTTAAAATCTTCCCACCCTCTCTGTCTCTCTCCTTTTCTTTCCATTCCTTACATTTCCTTAACTTTTTTTCTCTCTCTCCTTTTCCTTCCGTTGCTTAGAATCTCCCCATCTCTCTCTCTCTCTTTCTGTGGCTGTGTCTCTGTGGTCCCCTGGGATCCAAAAGAAAAACTTTGTCCCTCAAAGCGTTCCATTTGTCCCTAGGAATACCCGCCTCCTCAGAGCCAAGTTTTGGAATGGGCGAGGCCCCTAAGCACAAATTGCTTTTGCATATCGAAGCTTCTATTTGTGTCCGAAACTTTGTTTATTGGGGTTTCTTCTTCTCCTCCTCCTCCTCCTCTTCTTCTTCTTTTTTCCACAGTTGCTGCCGCCAACTGTTGAGGAGAACTTTTGACTGTTGTCAAAATTGGAGGATTTGGGGTCCGTCGGATTTCAGATTTCCCTTTTATTGGGATTGTTTTGAAAGTATCCCGGCACTTTTTGTAGGTTTTTTTCTTTTTTTTTTTGGTTCAATCGTTTTGATATATTTTGCTGCTGGGTGTTTCTTAAATTGGAGTTTTGGTTTTCTGTAAAAGAAAACTGTTATGGAGATGGCTATTTGTCTGTCCGTCCGCACTTTTTCTGTCAGGCCACAGATCTTAAAAACCGCTGAGGCTAGAGGGCTGCAAATTGGTATGTCGATCATCCACCCTCCAATCATCAAACATACCAAATTGCAGCCCTCTAGCCTCCTCAGTAGTTTTTTTTTTGTTTTATTTAAAGTTAAGGTTAGCCATGATCGTACGTCTAGCACCGCTATAGATACAAACAACACAGGCCACCACCGGCCATGGCTGAAATTTTCATGGGCCGCGGCTGAGAGTTTCACGGGCCGTGGCTGAGAATTTCATACAGCATTTATACGCTGTACAGAAAACTCGATTGCGCCAAAGTAACTTCGGCGCATGTTTTACTTATTGTTTCCGTTTCTGATAGTTAGGACGACTTACAATTATGTGACTCTGTTCAGAAAGGAGTATGAGATTTAAGCCAAAGGCCAAGCGCTGGGACCTATGAGGTCATTCAGCGCTGAAAGGAAAACTGAAAGCAAAGGAGGTCTGAAAGGTGTAACAGAAGGAAAACCTCAAAGCAGTTGCACTACGAAAAAACTGTTAGGAGAGGGTGGAAAGTAAGATGGATGGAAGAGAATATGAACGGAGGTACAGTAAAAGGAACGAAAGAGGTTGCAGCTAGGGGCCGAAGGGACGCTGCAAAGACCCTCAAGTAATGCCTACAGTGCACCCGGTGAGGTGTACTGACGGCACTACCCCACTAAGGGGATGTGATTGATCATGAATGATTAATCGAGTTTCATAGCCTGGCGGTACAACAACATTTATAACCAAAAAAAAATTTGACGTAAACGATTATAAATATATAGCAATCTTAATGGAAACGATTCACAAATCACCTAAATCCATGTCCAATAATCTAATCTATATAAATTGCATAATGAAAATAAGAAGGCCCATAAAACACTATTTAAACGTTGAAACCATATATTTCGGGCACTTGTTTCTGTGCCCCTGTTCACTGGTAGAATATGGACAGGTGGAAAGTTACATAGATTTCATGACAATTGTAGGCGAGACAGGCAGATCGCTCTCGCAAAGATTAACAGAGCACAAAAGATCAGTACGTTATGCTTCGGAGAGTTCGGGAATTTTCCTACATATCAGAAATACAGGGCATGTCATTATCTGGAGTGGGGCGGAGTTGGTTTTCAAGAGTAGCTGTCCGTACAAAAAGAAAGATGCTGGAATCTGCTATCATCAATCAAACCAACAATATGAACCTGTCAGGAGGACATTGAAATCGGACGCCATCGACACCTTAATCCTCAAACCCCTCCTGAGGAAGATGACCCAAGAAACGCGACCGCCAGATCCATCGCCAAACGGGAGCTAATGAGGCCAAAACCACTAGGAATTTGGTCATTCTCCTCCTTCTTAAGAAACGCCACCTCCATAACATCGGAGGCCTAAGGCCACACCTTCATGTTTTTGTATATATACCATTGTAACTTTCCACCTGTCCATATTCTACCAGTGAACAGGGGCACAGAAACAAGTGCCCGAAATATATGGTTTCAACGTTTAAATAGTGTTTTATGGGCCTTCTTATTTTCATATTACACTGTAGTATTACAGGAAAAGACGTTCAAATTGTATAATACTTATAGCAAAGGATTTAAAATCCTACCCTGACCTGGAACGGATTAAAAAAAAAAAAAATAAAAGAAAAAACTTTCCCCATAGAGTAAATATACTTGGAGCACCCGAGTGCTGAGTTCACAGAATTTCTGCCTAAACGGTTCTCCAGTTATGGGCTCTTGTGGGGGCGGAGGACTCATGTGGTTTTAAAGGCAAGATAAACTGAATTATAAAAAGCCTACCTCCGTTCCATTCCATACAGGCGGGTTTGGAATCTCCTCACATTATGCCCGAATGCGGCAATTTGGCTTGACATGGCTTTCCTCTCTCCCTTCTTAGTTGTCGATGAATTGTTGGGTGGGGAGAGAGAGAGAGAGAGAGAGAGAGAGAGAGAGAGAGAGAGAGAGAGAGAGAGAGAGAGAGAGAGAGAGAGAGAGAGAGAATAAATCGGTAGCTCGAGAAGAAGATACGTAATTAGTTTGAATAGACAGTTCACATATAGAAGTAAGAGGGAAATAAAAATGAGTAATTTGAATATATATATATATATATATATATATATATATATATATATATATATATATATATATATATATATAATATATATATATATATGAAATCTTTTATCACACTGTGATTTATATATAATCATGAAGCTACAAATGTCGCTTAATATTCCTGAGGTAGCGTGAATTTGATATTATGCGACATTTGTAGCTTCATGATTATATATACATACATATATATATATATATATATATATATATATATATATATATATATATATATATATATATATGTATATACATATATATATATATAATATATATATACATATATATATGTATATCTATATATATATATATATAAATTATATAAATAAATATATATATATATATATATATATATATATATATATATATATATATATATATATATATAAATTATATAAATATATATATATATATATATATATATATATATATATATATATATATATATATATATATATATATGATGCTTCTTCTGACAGCGAGTGGCACCAACGAAAAAACTGAGCACAGGCCACCATTTAAACGCTTACCTCAGTTATCGAGTCGTTGTTGAACCTCATGGGGAGAAAACCGTCACAGTTTTAGCCAGTTATTCCACCTACACAGCAACCTCACCATCAGTGCATCTAACTCCACAACATAAACTGCGCCATTCAAGTTTTGCATCCACACACACACTTGTGTCCTGGAAATGAAGGACCTTCTTGTTCAGTATATCTTTCAGGCAATTTCTAGTGATTCTCTTATGTCTTCCTTTCTTCCTTCGTCCTAACATTTCATGATTATACACTTTCTCTCTCTCTGTCTCTCTCTCTATTTCTTTATATAAATATATATATATATATATATATATATATATATATATATATATATATATATATATATATATACTGTACATATATGTATATATATATATATATATATACATATATATATACTGTACATATATATATATATATATATATATATATATATATATATATATATATATATATATATACTGTACATATATATATATATATATATATATATATATATATATATATATATATATATATATATATATATATATATATATATATATATATGGAGAGAGAGAGAGAGAGAGAGAGAGAGAGAGAGAGAGAGAGAGAGAGAGAGAGAGAGAGAGAGAGGTCATATATTTTTAAATAAATAAAGAAATTAATAAATAAAAAATACTGTATATAAATATACATACATACATATATATTTATATGTGTATATATTATATATAGATATATATATATATTATATAATTACAGGAGCAGCAGCAGGCTCAACATAAACAACATAACAGGGACATCAAGGAACAAAAAACTCTTGTGAAGGTTCTAACAAATTCATGATGGCCGACGGAGTTTCGAAATGCCAGATTGCATCAAGGCTAGAAATGACAAACAAAAACGATAAAAAAAGGAACTTCACAGAAATCTAAAAATTATAAATAAAACCAGTGAAGTTAATAAGAAAAGACCTACTACTCAGACCAAAGTAAAACAAATTTCTTACGCGCAATCGAGATTTCTGCGCAGCCGCTACAGCGTATAATCAAGGCCACCGAATGTGTTGAAATTTATAGGGAAGACTTAAAATTTTAAATAACCATTAGAGATTAAATAAAAATCAGAGTTTATCTAATAATTTATTTACAATAAAACTTGCCCCACCATTAAAATTTAAGGGTAAAGAGAATAGCACTTTACGAATTACACAAATGGCAATTTATGATGGCTGCTGTCGATAGATTCTGACGACTTGCAAACGAGCAACTTCCAGAGACCTATTGGCCTATCAGGAAGTAGGATGTAATCCCCATTTGCTAATCTTCCCAATTTAACACCTCCAATGCGTCTATAATCAAAGGTAAACAGTTGTTAACGACTTAACTATGAGGTTAGAAAAATAGAAGTAGGCTCTTACTCTTACTCAAAAGGAAAAACAAAAAGGGAGAACCATTGAACAACATAGTTTTGTCATTAAGAATAATAAAATGAAATTATTTCTAGACAATGCAAAGGATTTATTATTTTAACGGGTAGCGAGAAGACCTATTTTCGTGAAGGAAAATAATGGGAAGCTACATGGGCGTGAGACGTTACACCAACAAAACCGACCCACCTGGTAACTTTTCCCATCTGGCATAGACGAAATGCTGTCTTGGTGAAAGATGACAAATTCACGATCCTGCTACTCCAAGATGGTAAGAGGCATGATTCCATCCGGCAAACCTTTTAAAGGTTCATTTCTTGAGGAGTCTTCATCTATCCAACAATAAAAGTAAGCTTGGCAAGAATTGCCAAAGTTCCGCTGAAATACACTTTGTTCACTTGAAAATTTTGAGAATACTGCTCCTCTGTCGAGAGGTCAGTGAAGAAGACTGGCTATCTGTTGAGAGCTTGAAGACTTTCACCGTTGAGTGTTGGAAGAAGACTGGAAGAAGACTCGAAGAATACTGCTTTTCCCAAGAACCTTGATGAACAGTTCAACTTCTGAAACGAGTGTTCAAGGAGTATTCACTTGTTCTGGGAGGAAGTCGAAACTTGGGAATATGGAAACAATTTTTAGGTCATTTTGCTTTTGTAACGTATAAGGAAAACAAATAAAGGTTTAACATCTGAAATGTTCTAATTTACACGCCACATTTTATTGATCTTAATAACAAAAACCATAAAACAAATTTCACCACAAAAAAAGGTCCATATAAGCAAATTACGACTTAAAATGTACAATACGTGTTATGTACTTATTACATAAAATGGAAAAGATTTTCCAAAGGGAAATTTTTCCATACTACTGGCAGGAGGGGATTCAAATTTTATTTAAATTTGAATTACATAAAATGGAAAAGATTTTCAAAGGGAAATTTTTCCATACTGGCAGGAGGGGATTCAAATTTTATTTAAATTTGAAGATCATAAATAAATGAAATATAAACAAAGCACACCACCACCAACAAATTAGGAACTACAGCAAAGATAATAATCTCAAAATGTAAAAAAAAAAAAAAAAAAAAAAAAACCTATGCAGTTTCAAAAAAATATCAAACAAGATCCTGAGAAATTAAGTCTGTAGTCCTTTACGACTCTCCAGAGCAGCGGCTCTTTGAGACCTAACTATAGGAATATCATCCTTACTTTGAAGATTGTTGTGAGGAGTTTCAGACTCCTCTGAAAGTATAGGACTTAAAATTGGAATGAGATTCGAAGCATGCCTTTTAGTTACTTCCTAGAACAACCTTTCATCACGGTTGCTCCAGTAACTTCACCACTTTCATTAATTTGAACATCTTTAACTATGCCCATTGGATAATATTGTGGCTTAGACATAGGTTCTTTAATCATGACAATATCCCCTTTCTTTAAAATTGTATGTTTTACAGGTTGGAATCTGTTCTTTTATTTGTTGCCTGCTTAATGAGAGTACTCAGAAATTCACTTTCATATAATTGTTTCAGTCTCTCACGAACCCTTCTTAATTTCCCATAATTATCCAATATAACACGTGATGGATCATCTTTAAACCAGTCAGGATCAGGATCTACCTCCTGTAACTCTGGAATTATATTCAGAGAATTCAGATCATAACCCTTTAAAAGTAATTCTGGAGTAATAGGTTGTGGAAGAGCTTCACCAATGGATGTTCTAAGTTCTTCTTTAAAGGCAATTGGTCTTCGATTAATAATGTGTACGGTTTGAGCAATGAGAAACTCAAAATCCTTCAGAGTTAACACATTATTTCTAATGGCTCCATATATTAACCTCTTACTCATTTTTACACAAACTTCAACTAATGAACCAAGTTCACTTTGACCTTTATAAAATTGTTCAAACTTCAAAGACTTAACACCAGACTCTTGAAAATACCTCTGAGTATCAAAATCACTTAAAAATGTTTGAATTTTATTTCCTGCAGCAACAATTTGTGTTCCTTGATCTGATATACAGTATTGAGGAACTCCATGCTCAAAGGAGTGCAACTGAAAAGCTCTCAGGAACTCATTAGTACTCATGTCAGAACTAACTTTTAAATTCACAGCCCGAGACCACATGCAAGTAATGACTAGAACCCAAACCTTAGATTTCTTATTATCATGATAAACATTAAAGGGACCCATATAATCCAAAACTACAGCTAAAAGGAATTTTCACTGGATTAACACGGATATCACGATATGAACTTTGGTTGATTTTGATAGTTCTAGCATTTACCTTTCTACAATTCACACATTTTTTCAAAATTCTTTTGACTGTTGAAAAATAACTAGGTATGTAAAACCTTTTCCGCATCTCATTCATGACGGAATAAATACCTACATGGTTATGTTTGGCATGAATATCAGATATTATTAGTTCCGTAATTCTACTGTCCTTCGGCAAAAGAATAGGGAAATTACAAGTCCTTCCATTTTTATTAAACCTTTCAAATTTGCTTACTACTCTTAGAAGACCATTCTTATCTTTATAAATGTTAAGCTGTTTAATCAAATTTGGGATATCTTTGAGGATTTTTTATTAGACTGAAAGTACTGGAACAATTCGGGAAAAGCCAATTCTTGTTCTGTTCTAATTATGTGCAATCCAGCCTCTTCAAGAAAATTCTTATCTTGCATTAAACTAGGAAAGAGACTTGGATGTTTCTTTTTGACCTTTAATTTTAAATTATGAATGTATTGTAAAACCTTGGCATATATATTTTCATGCCGTTGAAACTGGAACACTTATCCTCATGGATTAAATGTCCAGATATTTCACTACTGGCACTACCAAGGCTTGCAGCAACACACTCCTCAACATCAACACCTGATGCAGAATGTGGACTAGGCACCATAAAGGACAAGAAATCCGAACTCCTCTCACTATTGTCAGTATTCAAATCAGGACCAGTTATGTAATTTGTTTTTACCAATTGTCTTGAAGAAACACAGCGGGTTATGAAATCAGCTGGATTAGATGAACCACTTACAAAAGAGAACTTTACAGGGTGAATTTCACAGAGCTTGGCAATATGGGCAACTCTGTTAAGTACAAATGGAGTGCGTTTTTGCATTTTGTCAAACTTTACATTATACGCACTAACCATGACAATGCAACTAAACTATCTGAGAAAACTTCCAACTCTTCAATGTTAATGGGCTTCAAACAAGATGGTCCAGTAAGATCCAAATAAATTTCTGTGACCACTTGAGTAGCCAAATCAATTGCATGAACTTCTAAGGAGGGTATAGACTTCGATTCAAGTTGAACATTAACAATCCTGTTCTTTGCACACACAAAAGACAAGCAATTCGTCACTAAATCTTGAATATAAACAACAACTCCAAAAAGGGATTTACTGGCATCGCAACAAGCAATTAGTTTAAACCGACTATTACGGCTTCCAACCACTCTTGGTATACTAATTGGCAAAGAAGCATTTGCCTGTTTCACTATATTCTTCCATTCTCGCTGAAGTTTCTCAGGCAACAAATCATCCCAACCCATGTCTTTACGACATTGAAGACCATGCATGAACATACGACTTCTATTAAGGATTGGTCCATTAAAGTTATATAAATCATACTGAGAGGCTATTGATCTCAGGATTGTCCTCTTTGTACTCGCAGATTCATCAAGACAAATAGGTTTAGTGGACAAGGTATCATCTAACCGATCCCATACAGAACCCAAAAGTTTAACCTTTCCTTGAGTTTTAGAACCCTGGTTGGCATCTATTTCCCTCTGCAATACTTCATCATTAGATGCCAATTGCTGAAGATGAAACTGATAGGGATTAAAATGGAATCCAACAATAAATATGCTTTAACCAATTCATCGTGGGTATCCATAGAAACAGCACCATTATCCATATACAAATTTTGATAAAGCAAAGCTTTTAAATTTTGAAGGTATGCCTCATCTTCCTGAGCATCTACTACTAATATCTTGTAAAGTGCTAATAGTAACAAAGTTGGAGCACATCGCAAACCAAATGGAAGTCGAACATTCTTGAAACCAACAAAGAATAATCATTTCTTTCCACATTACGAAACCAAAGGCATAGCAGCCTATTTGAATCAACCTCATTAAGAGCAATTTGATTGAACGCTTTACTTAAATCGTACACAAGCAAAAACTTATCAAATCTAAGATGAATTAAAGCTGAAGATAACTTTTGATTCAGATTAGGACCACTATGGATAGCCATATTGTGAGAGATTTTCTTAGCATTCTTATCTTCCTGGTAAAGATTAGAAAGATAGACAACTCGACATTTTGTAGTCTCTCTACTCAGGTTAAAAACTCCCATATGTGGCAAGAATGAATGGTCAGGATGCCTAGTTAGAAATTCATCTAGATTGTCTATACGTTCAATTATTCCAAGTTTCTCCTGCTCCTTGAAAGAAGCATCCATCAATTTAAGATATTGCTCGTTCTTGGACAACCTTTTGAAATTAGATTTCAATACTGCAATATAGCAAGTTCTTTATTTCTACTTAATAAATGACAAATTTTGGGGTTCCAAAGCAAGTGGCATAATTAATCGTCCAGTTTTATCCCTTCTGGTGTTACCAAGTGCATCTTCAACCAATGAATGGTAAAGTTCAACAGATACATCTTCATACTGATGACAATCATAATTCGTGAAAAATCGACTCTCAGATTCCAAGGCCTCCACCGTTGCTTTGTCCAACTCACTTTCATTCAACATATCCTCAACAATAACCCCATGGTAAGCATTAACCCTTGAAAGGTCTTCCAAGGAATCAGAAGCCATAGTTAGAAAGTTGAATGTACTTTCCACACCACTCATGGCTCTCAAAAAGCTAGTGTCAACCTTGCAATCCAAGGGTACACTAACATTACCACAATTCTCAACATTACTCACAAGATCAGGTAAAAGTGCCAAATCTTCAAGCATAATACTAACATCACCTAATAACATAATTCCAATTTCAGTGTCAGCATAAGTAGACTTAGCCTTAGGGCCAAAAGGTACTTCTGAATGCCTAATACAATAGGCAGACCTTGTACCTAATACAAAATCTAAATTAGATATAGACTGAATACCATCCAATAAAAAACTGTCAGCCAATTTGTAACCTTTTTCAGTAAAAGTTGATGATATGAATGGTAAGTCAGGCAAGGAAATATTTATTCTAATCTCTGGAACACAAATAGCAGATATCAGATAAGTGTTTGTACCAATTGTAATGTCAAATTCTACTATCTTTGTGTTATAATCTGCATCAGAATTAAAGCCTTTCACTCTAAGCTTAACGTTATCGTTAATGACCCTTAAATTCTGCGAAATAGCAACACTTTCTTTAATGAAATTACTTTGGCACCCAAGATCTTTAAGTGCTCTAATTTGGTAATTACCATTAATAAAACAAGAGAAGGTGGGCAATATAGCATTACCGTCAGAAATATTGGGTAATGCATCCAATACAAGATTAGAACTGCTAGTGGTCTCATTGCTCTTCACATTCTTTTTAAGCAAATCTTTAGATGATGGCTGAATAGATGCTTTAGAACTAGGCTTATTCATGCTACTAAGAGGCTTTTCCTTAATATCAGGCACAGATTCTAAACATAAATAAGTAAAATGCCACTTCTTACAAGAACATCTGTGCTTGAACCTAAACTTACAACGATTTGTAACATGATCAACAGAAGCACATTTGAGGCATGCATTCAAAGACCTTAACTTGTCAACTTTTGCTTTTGAATCAGTGTATACAGGACATCTATAAATAGGGTGATTTGCATCAGCACCATCATCCTCAAAACAAAGACAACAACCTTTAAATTTCTGTGGCTTTATATTCAAATTAACAGCCATAGTTGAAGTTTCCTTAAAACCCAATGGAACATCACCAACTTCACTCTGTCGTTTACTCTTGAACTAATCTTAACTACGGTCAAATAACGCTCTGTAGCATCAAAAACTTGCTGTTCATTTCTTTCAGAGAGGGCTTGGTTTCATTTGTTATGTTAATGAGCTGTGTTTGAAAAGATTCATTCATACCCACCCAGAAAAAATACTGAAGTACCATATCAATATCAATTTTCAAAGTTTTGAAAGATTCAGTCAGTGTTTTCATCTTGCTTATGTACTCATATGGGTCACTACCATAAGGCATTTTCATTTCACTAAGCTGTTTCAAAGTGTTAAACTTCATAGTAATTGGTGAAGCCAAAGCCGAAATTAACAATGCTTTTGCATGAGCGTAAGACTGCTTATCTGTTTCTAAGGATTCAATTAGCTTCAATGCCCTACCTGTAACCTGTTGTTTCAAAAGAAGAAATTTGTCATATTCAGAATATTTGAACCTCTTTGTTGTGTCCTCAAATATACGTAAAAATTTACTGAGATCTTCCCCTTCTCGGCTGTAAAACTTGGGCAAGGGGGCAACAGGGCTTTTCAACAAACTCCTAGCTGCATCAACACTACTTGGCTCATCATTTTCCTCCAACAAAGCAATACATTCATGAATATTGTCAAAATATTTATCAGCAGTCTCTATCTCATTTAACAAGTCTGCATCATTCTTAGTTTCAACGTCTTGAAGTTGAATGGATTTATTCAAACTTTGTAATTCGGTAAAAAGGGACTGCAGTTTATTCTTCATTACAGACTTTTCAACCGACGTAAGGCAAAAGAAATTATCCTTGTCATTATAAATCTTAGTCACCTGACCACGCCTTGCGGCTCGTAGCCTAACCAACTGCGCATTTGACATCATGAAATTTCAAATTTTTAGCTTAGGAAATTTTCCAATGCAGATTTAATAATCTCAAAAAGTCTATGCAAACCAGTAACATTTAAATGTACCCCATCTGCCTTATACAAACTTTTATCACTTAAACGATTAGGTCCTAATATACAAATTAGCCTATCAATCAATTTGCACTTCTTCAAAAACTTATTAAAATAACCAGAAACTTTCTTAAATGTCTCAATATCCAGACTATCAAACCTACTTAAGGATCTATAAAACCGCAGTTCAATCTGGGTTGCAAAAATTCTTGCCCGTGGCAATTTCTCCCTTAGTAATTTGTAAAAAAGTTTGCAATTATCACAAATATCTGAAAGAGGCACACTAGAAGAGAAATCATTCCCCCCTAAAATAATAACTATGTAGTTTGGCCTATAGGCGATTAAATTTAACAACAGATCAGGGTTATCTAAAAATGTGGAAAATCAGGCCCCAGAAAAAACCAAAGTAGGAAACCTCTAATTGTAACCCGGAATCAAATTCCAAATTCGAAACGTTTAGGGTTGAAAGATCCTTAACATACGAATGGCCAAAAAACGCCAATTTCATTATAACTCAAGAAGAAAATAATTCTAAACATACAAAGATGTGCCTTCCGGAACCACGCACACAAATACCACCCAGAGCAGCAGCCAGCATAACAAATTCCTCGCATCCCGCTGAGGATGCCATGTGTTGAAATTTATAGGGAAGACTTAAAATTTTAAATAACCATTAGAGATTAAATAAAAATCAGAGTTTATCTAATAATTTATTTACAATAAAACTTGCCCCACCATTAAAATTTAAGGGTAAAGAGAATAGCACTTTACGAATTACACAAATGGCAATTTATGATGGCTGCTGTCGATAGATTCTGACGACTTGCAAACGAGCAACTTCCAGAGACCTATTGGCCTATCAGGAAGTAGGATGTAATCCCATTTGCTAATCTTCCCAATTTAACACCTCCAATGCGTCTATAATCAAAAGGTAAACAGTTGTTAACGACTTAACTATGAGGTTAGAAAAATAGAAGTAGGCTCTTACTCTTACTCAAAAGGAAAAACAAAAAAGGGAGAACCATTGAACAACATAGTTTTGTCATTAAGAATAATAAAATGAAATTATTTCTAGACAATGCAAAGGATTTATTATTTTAACGGGTAGCGAGAAGACCTATTTTCGTGAAGGAAAATAATGGGAAGCTACATGGGCGTGAGACGTTACACCAACAAAACCGACCCACCTGGTAACTTTTCCCATCTGGCATAGACGAAATGCTGTCTTGGTGAAAGATGACAAATTCACGATCCTGCTACTCCAAGATGGTAAGAGAGGCATGATTCCATCCGGCAAACCTTTTAAAGGTTCATTTCTTGAGGAGTCTTCATCTATCCAACAATAAAAGTAAGCTTGGCAAGAATTGCCAAAGTTCCGCTGAAATACACTTTGTTCACTTGAAAATTTTGAGAATACTGCTCCTCTGTCGAGAGATCAGTGAAGAAGACTGGCTATCTGTTGAGAGCTTGAAGACTTTCACCGTTGAGTGTTGGAAGAAGACTGGAAGAAGACTCGAAGAATACTGCTTTTCCCAAGAACCTTGATGAACAGTTCAACTTCTGAAACGAGTGTTCAAGGAGTATTCACTTGTTCTGGGAGGAAGTCGAAACTTGGGAATATGGAAACAATTTTTAGGTCATTTTGCTTTTGTAACGTATAAGGAAAACAAATAAAGGTTTAACATCTGAAATGTTCTAATTTACACGCCACATTTTATTGATCTTAATAACAAAAACCATAAAACAAATTTTACCACAAAAAAAGGTCCATATAAGCAAATTACGACTTAAAAATGTACAATACGTGTTATGTACTTATTACATAAAATGGAAAAGATTTTCCAAAGGGAAATTTTTCCATACTGGCAGGAGGGGATTCAAATTTTATTTAAATTTGAATTACATAAAATGGAAAAGATTTTCCAAAGGGAAATTTTTCCATACTGGCAGGAGGGGATTCAAATTTTATTTAAATTTGAAGATCATAAATAAATGAAATATAAACAAAGCACACCACCACCAACAAATTAGGAACTACAGCAAAGATAATAATCTCAAAATGTAAAAAAAAAAAACCTATGCAGTTTCAAAAAATATCAAACAAGATCCTGAGAAATTAAGTCTGTAGTCCTTTTACGACTCTCCAGAGCAGCGGCTCTTTGAGACCTAACTATAGGAATATCATCCTTACTTTGAAGATTGTTGTGAGGAGTTTCAGACTCCTCTGAAAGTATAGGACTTAAAATTGGAATGAGATTCGAAGCATGCCTTTTAGTTACTTCCCTAGAACAACCTTTCATCACGGTTGCTCCAGTAACTTCACCACTTTCATTAATTTGAACATCTTTAACTATGCCCATTGGATAATATTGTGGCTTAGACATAGGTTCTTTAATCATGACAATATCCCCTTTCTTTAAAATTGTATGTTTTACAGGTTGGAATCTGTTCTTTTTATTTGTTGCCTGCTTAATGAGAGTACTCAGAAATTCACTTTCATATAATTGTTTCAGTCTCTCACGAACCCTTCTTAATTTCCCATAATTATCCAATATAACACGTGATGGATCATCTTTAAACCAGTCAGGATCAGGATCTACCTCCTGTAACTCTGGAATTATATTCAGAGAATTCAGATCATAACCCTTTAAAAGTAATTCTGGAGTAATAGGTTGTGGAAGAGCTTCACCAATGGATGTTCTAAGTTCTTCTTTAAAGGCAATTGGTCTTCGATTAATAATGTGTACGGTTTGAGCAATGAGAAACTCAAAATCCTTCAGAGTTAACACATTATTTCTAATGGCTCCATATATTAACCTCTTACTCATTTTTACACAAACTTCAACTAATGAACCAAGTTCACTTTGACCTTTATAAAATTGTTCAAACTTCAAAGACTTAACACCAGACTCTTGAAAATACCTCTGAGTATCAAAATCACTTAAAAATGTTTGAATTTTATTTCCTGCAGCAACAATTTGTGTTCCTTGATCTGATATACAGTATTGAGGAACTCCATGCTCAAAGGAGTGCAACTGAAAAGCTCTCAGGAACTCATTAGTACTCATGTCAGAACTAACTTTTAAATTCACAGCCCGAGACCACATGCAAGTAATGACTAGAACCCAAACCTTAGATTTCTTATTATCATGATAAACATTAAAGGGACCCATATAATCCAAAAAACTACAGCTAAAAGGAATTTTCACTGGATTAACACGGATATCACGATATGAACTTTGGTTGATTTTGATAGTTCTAGCATTTACCTTTCTACAATTCACACATTTTTTCAAAATTCTTTTGACTGTTGAAAAATAACTAGGTATGTAAAACCTTTTCCGCATCTCATTCATGACGGAATAAATACCTACATGGTTATGTTTGGCATGAATATCAGATATTATTAGTTCCGTAATTCTACTGTCCTTCGGCAAAAGAATAGGGAAATTACAAGTCCTTCCATTTTTATTAAACCTTTCAAATTTGCTTACTACTCTTAGAAGACCATTCTTATCTTTATAAATGTTAAGCTGTTTAATCAAATTTGGGATATCTTTGAGGATTTTTTTATTAGACCGAAAGTACTGGAACAATTCGGGAAAAGCCAATTCTTGTTCTGTTCTAATTATGTGCAATCCAGCCTCTTCAAGAAAATTCTTATCTTGCATTAAACTAGGAAAGAGACTTGGATGTTTCTTTTTGACCTTTAATTTTAAATTATGAATGTATTGTAAAACCTTGGCATATATATTTTTCATGCCGTTGAAACTGGAACACTTATCCTCATGGATTAAATGTCCAGATATTTCACTACTGGCACTACCAAGGCTTGCAGCAACACACTCCTCAACATCAACACCTGATGCAGAATGTGGACTAGGCACCATAAAGGACAAGAAATCCGAACTCCTCTCACTATTGTCAGTATTCAAATCAGGACCAGTTATGTAATTTGTTTTACCAATTGTCTTGAAGAAACACAGCGGGTTATGAAATCAGCTGGATTAGATGAACCACTTACAAAAGAGAACTTTACAGGGTGAATTTCACAGAGCTTGGCAATATGGGCAACTCTGTTAAGTACAAATGGAGTGCGTTTTTGCATTTTGTCAAACTTTACATTATACGCACTAACCCATGACAATGCAACTAAACTATCTGAGAAAACTTCCAACTCTTCAATGTTAATGGGCTTCAAACAAGATGGTCCAGTAAGATCCAAATAAATTTCTGTGACCACTTGAGTAGCCAAATCAATTGCATGAACTTCTAAGGAGGGTATAGACTTCGATTCAAGTTGAACATTAACAATCCTGTTCTTTGCACACACAAAAGACAAGCAATTCGTCACTAAATCTTGAATATAAACAACAACTCCAAAAAGGGATTTACTGGCATCGCAACAAGCAATTAGTTTAAACCGACTATTACGGCTTCCAACCACTCTTGGTATACTAATTGGCAAAGAAGCATTTGCCTGTTTCACTATATTCTTCCATTCTCGCTGAAGTTTCTCAGGCAACAAATCATCCCAACCCATGTCTTTACGACATTGAAGACCATGCATGAACATACGACTTCTATTAAGGATTGGTCCATTAAAGTTATATAAATCATACTGAGAGGCTATTGATCTCAGGATTGTCCTCTTTGTACTCGCAGATTCATCAAGACAAATAGGTTTAGTGGACAAGGTATCATCTAACCGATCCCATACAGAACCCAAAAGTTTAACCTTTCCTTGAGTTTTAGAACCCTGGTTGGCATCTATTTCCCTCTGCAATACTTCATCATTAGATGCCAATTGCTGAAGATGAAACTGATAGGGATTAAAAATGGAATCCAACAATAAATATGCTTTAACCAATTCATCGTGGGTATCCATAGAAACAGCACCATTATCCATATACAAATTTTGATAAAGCAAAGCTTTTAAATTTTGAAGGTATGCCTCATCTTCCTGAGCATCTACTACTAATATCTTGTAAAGTGCTAATAGTAACAAAGTTGGAGCACATCGCAAACCAAATGGAAGTCGAACATTCTTGAAACCAACAAAAGAATAATCATTTCTTTCCACATTACGAAACCAAAGGCATAGCAGCCTATTTGAATCAACCTCATTAAGAGCAATTTGATTGAACGCTTTACTTAAATCGTACACAAGCAAAAACTTATCAAATCTAAGATGAATTAAAGCTGAAGATAACTTTTGATTCAGATTAGGACCACTATGGATAGCCATATTGTGAGAGATTTTCTTAGCATTCTTATCTTCCTGGTAAAGATTAGAAAGATAGACAACTCGACATTTTGTAGTCTCTCTACTCAGGTTAAAAACTCCCATATGTGGCAAGAATGAATGGTCAGGATGCCTAGTTAGAAATTCATCTAGATTGTCTATACGTTCAATTATTCCAAGTTTCTCCTGCTCCTTGAAAGAAGCATCCATCAATTTAAGATATTGCTCGTTCTTGGACAACCTTTTGAAATTAGATTTCAATACTGCAATATAGCAAGTTCTTTATTTCTACTTAATAAATGACAAATTTTGGGGTTCCAAAGCAAGTGGCATAATTAATCGTCCAGTTTTATCCCTTCTGGTGTTACCAAGTGCATCTTCAACCAATGAATGGTAAAGTTCAACAGATACATCTTCATACTGATGACAATCATAATTCGTGAAAAATCGACTCTCAGATTCCAAGGCCTCCACCGTTGCTTTGTCCAACTCACTTTCATTCAACATATCCTCAACAATAACCCCATGGTAAGCATTAACCCTTGAAAGGTCTTCCAAGGAATCAGAAGCCATAGTTAGAAAGTTGAATGTACTTTCCACACCACTCATGGCTCTCAAAAGCTAGTGTCAACCTTGCAATCCAAGGGTACACTAACATTACCACAATTCTCAACATTACTCACAAGATCAGGTAAAAGTGCCAAATCTTCAAGCATAATACTAACATCACCTAATAACATAATTCCAATTTCAGTGTCAGCATAAGTAGACTTAGCCTTAGGGCCAAAAGGTACCTCTGAATGCCTAATACAATAGGCAGACCTTGTACCTAATACAAAATCTAAATTAGATATAGACTGAATACCATCCAATAAAAACTGTCAGCCAATTTGTAACCTTTTTCAGTAAAAGTTGATGATATGAATGGTAAGTCAGGCAAGGAAATATTTATTCTAATCTCTGGAACACAAATAGCAGATATCAGATAAGTGTTTGTACCAATTGTAATGTCAAATTCTACTATCTTTGTGTTATAATCTGCATCAGAATTAAAGCCTTTCACTCTAAGCTTAACGTTATCGTTAATGACCCTTAAATTCTGTGAAATAGCAACACTTTCTTTAATGAAATTACTTTGGCACCCAAGATCTTTAAGTGCTCTAATTTGGTAATTACCATTAATAAAACAAGAGAAGGTGGGCAATATAGCATTACCGTCAGAAATATTGGGTAATGCATCCAATACAAGATTAGAACTGCTAGTGGTCTCATTGCTCTTCACATTCTTTTTAAGCAAATCTTTAGATGATGGCTGAATAGATGCTTTAGAACTAGGCTTATTCATGCTACTAAGAGGCTTTTCCTTAATATCAGGCACAGATTCTAAACATAAATAAGTAAAATGCCACTTCTTACAAGAACATCTGTGCTTGAACCTAAACTTACAACGATTTGTAACATGATCAACAGAAGCACATTTGAGGCATGCATTCAAAGACCTTAACTTGTCAACTTTTGCTTTTGAATCAGTGTATACAGGACATCTATAAATAGGGTGATTTGCATCAGCACCATCATCCTCAAAACAAAGACAACAACCTTTAAATTTCTGTGGCTTTATATTCAAATTAACAGCCATAGTTGAAGTTTCCTTAAAACCCAATGGAACATCACCAACTTCACTCTGTCGTTTACTCTTGAACTAATCTTAACTACGGTCAAATAACGCTCTGTAGCATCAAAAACTTGCTGTTCATTTCTTTCAGAGAGGGCTTGGTTTCATTTGTTATGTTAATGAGCTGTGTTTGAAAAGATTCATTCATACCCACCCAGAAAAATACTGAAGTACCATATCAATATCAATTTTCAAAGTTTTGAAAGATTCAGTCAGTGTTTTCATCTTGCTTATGTACTCATATGGGTCACTACCATAAGGCATTTTCATTTCACTAAGCTGTTTCAAAGTGTTAAACTTCATAGTAATTGGTGAAGCCAAAGCCGAAATTAACAATGCTTTTGCATGAGCGTAAGACTGCTTATCTGTTTCTAAGGATTCAATTAGCTTCAATGCCCTACCTGTAACCTGTTGTTTCAAAAGAAGAAATTTGTCATATTCAGAATATTTGAACCTCTTTGTTGTGTCCTCAAATATACGTAAAAATTTACTGAGATCTTCCCTTCTCGGCTGTAAAACTTGGGCAAGGGGGCAACAGGGCTTTTCAACAAACTCCTAGCTGCATCAACACTACTTGGCTCATCATTTTCCTCCAACAAAGCAATACATTCATGAATATTGTCAAAATATTTATCAGCAGTCTCTATCTCATTTAACAAGTCTGCATCATTCTTAGTTTCAACGTCTTGAAGTTGAATGGATTTATTCAAACTTTGTAATTCGGTAAAAAGGGACTGCAGTTTATTCTTCATTACAGACTTTTCAACCGACGTAAGGCAAAAGAAATTATCCTTGTCATTATAAATCTTAGTCACCTGACCACGCCTTGCGGCTCGTAGCCTAACCAACTGCGCATTTGACATCATGAAATTTCAAATTTTTAGCTTAGGAAATTTTCCAATGCAGATTTAATAATCTCAAAAAGTCTATGCAAACCAGTAACATTTAAATGTACCCCATCTGCCTTATACAAACTTTTTATCACTTAAACGATTAGGTCCTAATATACAAATTAGCCTATCAATCAATTTGCACTTCTTCAAAAACTTATTAAAATAACCAGAAACTTTCTTAAATGTCTCAATATCCAGACTATCAAACCTACTTAAGGATCTATAAAACCGCAGTTCAATCTGGGTTGCAAAAATTCTTGCCCGTGGCAATTTCTCCTTAGTAATTTGTAAAAAAGTTTGCAATTATCACAAATATCTGAAAGAGGCACACTAGAAGAGAAATCATTCCCCCCTAAAATAATAACTATGTAGTTTGGCCTATAGGCGATTAAATTTAACAACAGATCAGGGTTACCTAAAAATGTGGAAAATCGGGCCCCAGAAAAACCAAAGTAGGAAACCTCTAATTGTAACCTGAATCAAATTCCAAATTGAAACGTTTAGGCTGAAAGATCCTTAACATACGAATGGCCAAAAACGCCAATTTCATTATAACTCAAGAAGAAAATAATTCTAAACATACAAAGATGTGCCTTCCGGAACCACGCACACAAATACCACCCAGAGCAGCAGCCAGCATAACAAATTCCTCGCATCCTGCTGAGGATGCCATGTGATGAAATTTATAGGAAGACTTAAAATTTTAAATAACCATCAGAGATTAAATAAAAATCTGAGTTTATCTAAAAATTTATTTACAATAAAACTTGCCCCACCCTTAAAATTTAAGAGTAAAGAGAATAGCACTTTACGAATTACACAAATGGCAATTTATGATGGCTGCTGTCGATAGATTCTGACGACTTGCAAACGAGCAACTTTCAGAGACCTATTGGCCTATCAGGAAGTAGGATGTAATCCCATTTGCTAATCTTCCCAATTTAACACCTCCAATGCGCCTATAATCAAAAGGTAAACAGTTGTTAACGACTTAACTATGAGGTTAGAAAAATAGAAGTAGGCTCTTACTCTTACTCAAAAGGAAAAACAAAAAAGGGAGAACCATTGAACAACATAGTTTTGTCATTAAGAATAATAAAATGAAATTATTTCTAGACAATGCAAAGGATTTATTATTTTAACGGGTAGCGAGAAGACCTATTTTCGTGAAGGAAAATAATGGGAAGCTACATGGGCGTGAGACGTTACACCAACAAAACCGACCCACCTGGTAACTTTTCCCATCTGGCATAGACGAAATGCTGTCTTGGTGAAAGATGACAAATTCACGATCCTGCTACTCCAAGATGGTAAAGAGGCATGATTCCATCCGGCAAACCTTTTAAAGGTTCATTTCTTGAGGAGTCTTCATCTATCCAACAATAAAAGTAAGCTTGGCAAGAATTGCCAAAGTTCCGCTGAAATACACTTTGTTCACTTGAAAATTTTGAGAATACTGCTCCTCTGTCGAGAGGTCAGTGAAGAAGACTGGCTATCTGTTGAGAGCTTGAAGACTTTCACCGTTGAGTGTTGGAAGAAGACTGGAAGAAGACTCGAAGAATACTGCTTTTCCCAAGAACCTTGATGAACAGTTCAACTTCTGAAACGAGTGTTCAAGGAGTATTCACTTGTTCTGGGAGGAAGTCGAAACTTGGGAATATGGAAACAATTTTTAGGTCATTTTGCTTTTGTAACGTATAAGGAAAACAAATAAAGGTTTAACATCTGAAATGTTCTAATTTACACGCCACATTTTATTGATCTTAATAACAAAAACCATAAAACAAATTTCACCACAAAAAAAAGGTCCATATAAGCAAATTACGACTTAAAAAATGTACAATACGTGTTATGTACTTATTACATAAAATGGAAAAGATTTTCCAAAGGGAAATTTTTCCATACCGAAAATAGATCTATCTTTTGGTGGTCTCGGTATAATGCTGTATGAGCCCCGGCCCATGACGGTGGCCTGACCTATATCGTTGCCACACGCACGATTATGGCTAAATTTAACCTTAAATAAAATAAAAACTATTGAGGCTAGAGGGCTGCAATTTGGTATGTTTGATGATTGGAGGGTGGATGATGAACATACCAATTTGCAGCCCTCTAGCCTCAGTAGCTTTTAAGATCTGGGGGCGGACAGAAAAAGAGCGGACGGACAGTCAAAGCCGACACAACAGTCTCTTTTCAGAAAACTAAAAGTGACAAAAATCAAACCAAGAACAGGAGAGAAGGTAACGCAGAAGAGAAGAATACATTGTAAACAAACAAGCAATGAGGAAATAAGAAGATATGTAGAACCAGCTTATGGGTATTCGATGCGAGAACGATAGTTTAATTAGAACAGATCCCAAGGCAATTAATTCTCATCTTTCTCCTGTGTTTTGAGTGGGTGCGATGATCTTATTATAGACTTTGAGGTCAGTAATGTGATCTAACTTTGAATCTGTATTAATACAACCGTCGTCCCCTCGCTGAATATACCCAGACTGCCTCTACACACCTTTTTTTTTTTATTTCCTAAGTGTCTGCTTGTTTAAGTTGCGTTCTTCTCTTGCATGTTTACTTCTCTCCTATTCTTGGCTTTCACCTTACCTTACAGACCTTACAGTTCGTTCGGGTTGCCCCAGGTCCCTCAGTGTGAGGCACCTTTGATGTCTACCAGAGAATTGCTAATGCATCTTCCGGTATATTTTGCATCTTCCAGTCTTGGATGGTCTGGGATGCATCTTAGATATTTGTCGAGCTTATTCTTAAACACATCTACGCTCACTCCTGTTATATTCCTCAGATGAGCTGGTAGCGCACTGAATAGACGCTGCATTATCGATGCTGGTGCGTGGTGGATTAATGTCCTGTGTGCTTTCCTTAATTTTCCTGGTATAGTTTTTGGCACTATTAATCTACCTCTGCTTGCTCTTTTTGATAATTTTAGTTCCATGATGTTTTCGACAATTCCTTCTATCTGTTTTCATGCTTGAATTACCATGTAGCGTTCTCTTCTCCTTTCAAGACTATATAAATTTAAGAATTGTAGTCTTTCCCAGTAGTCAAGGTCCTTAACTTCTTCTATTCTAGCTGTAAATGACCTTTGTACACTCTCTATTTGTGCAATATCCTTTTGGTAGTGTGGGTACCATATTATATTGCAATATTCAAGCGGACTACGTACGTACGTTTTATAAAGCATAATCATGTGTTCAGCTTTTCTTGTTTTGAAGTGCCGGAACAACATTCCCATTTTTGCTTTGCATTTTGCCAATAGAATTGCTATTTGATCATTGCATAACATATTCCTATTCAACATCACACCAAGGTCTTTAACTGCTTCTTTGTTTGTGATTGTCTCATTATTAGGTCCTTTATATGCATATAGCATTCCTACTTGAGAGAGAGAGAGAGAGAGAGAGAGAGAGAGAGAGAGAGAGAGAGGGCGTCCTACCTTCAGTATATATATATATATATATATATATATATATATATATATATATATATATATATATATATATATATATATATATATATATATATATATATATATATATAAGCCATACTGTGCATGTTGACTTCCAGCTGAGAGGAGGTTACCTGAACCATTTTTTTACTGCATGGAAGTTCTTCATTACTAGGAGTGGCTGAGCTCAGGTCCTCCGTTAGAGGACTTCGTCTTTTTTTTCTTTGCGTATTTTCCACAGCATCTCACTTTAGAGAGAGAGAGAGAGAGAGAGAGAGAGAGAGAGAGAGAGAGAGAGAGAGAGAGAGAGAGAGATAAATAGATAGACAATAGTATGGGGTTGGTACATATACAGATGAATAGATATATAGTATCACATTCGTGTTTGAAAACATTGAAATACATTTCTTTGGAGAGAGAGAGAGAGAGAGAGAGAGAGAGAGAGAGAGAGAGAGAGAGAGAGAGAGAGAGAGAGAGAGAGAGATTTTGTAGATAAATAGATAGATTTGTACTGGCAGAGAGACAATAGCATGTGGTTGGGTATATCTCGTAGGGGAGAGAGAGAGAGAGAGAGAGAGAGAGAGAGAGAGAGAGAGAGAGAGATTTGTACTGGCAGATTTTCATAGGCGAGAGACACAATAACATGGGTTTGGGTACATATAGATAGGTAGATATATAGACTGACATATCTCGTGTGAGAGAGAGAGAGAGAGAGAGAGAGAGAGAGAGAGAAAGAGAGAGAGCCTTCTTCCTGCAGTATATAAACTGCGCCGTCCATGTTGATGTCCTGTAGGAAGGCAGTTACCTGAATCTCCCTTTTTTATTTCATGGAGGTTTTTCATTAATGGAAGTGGCCCTGTCCCCCGGTGGATGCGTTACGGCCTCAATAGACTTTTGAATATTTCCTGGAAAATGGATATTGGCTTTTTATATATATATATATATATATATATATATATATATATATATATATATATATATATATATATATATATATATATATGTATATATATATATATATATACACTAAGCGTGGTTTTCAGGAAGCCATTTATGGAAATCGTATTTTAATTAATAGTAATCATAACTAAGCTCTCACATTCGTCGAGAAGTTAATTGTACTTCCCCCGCAGAGTTTATTAGCTTTGTGTCTGAAACTTTTGTAAATCATTTTCATTTACTCGGTGCTCAAGTTACGATTGGGGTAAAGGTAGCTCTCTCTCTCTTTCTCTCTCTCTACATAGTTTTATATATATATATGGATATATATATGTATATATCTGTATGTATTGTGAGTCAGAAATATGCATATACATTTATATATATATTTTATACATATAATGAGAGAGAGAGAGAGAGAGAGAGAGAGAGAGAGAGAGAGAGAGAGAGAGAGAGGTTCTTTTAACCTACATACCTGAAGCACAGACATAGTTAATAGGTAGAGTAGCAATGTAAAATTCCCTAACTCACAAATGATAAACTCTACGGGAATCAGAATGAACTTTTCAGCTAATGTGAAAGCCTAGACATGGTTACTATTATATACTGTATATATATATATATATATATATATATATATATATATATATATATATATATATATATATATAAGAATCCAAACAAATCCTAACTAGAAAAAAGAGTGGCCAGGCGATGCACGAGAAAGAAAATAAAGAGTGAAAAAGAACGATTCGGCCCCGCCGAAAAATTTAAAAATTCCTCGCCTTTATCCGGACGGCAACATAGGAAACAATGAACCAGATATTTCAGGATATAAAAGTCCTGGCGGGAGGAAATTGCTGTGTCGACTAGGCCCTTACGGCTCGGAAAAGGCTTCATGGCTGGTTTTCAGTCAACGGCTTTGACTACTACACTGACCTCCGGAAGGAAGCCTCCGATGGGTGGCTGCTGGGGTGTTGCTCTCTCTCTCTCTCTCTCTCTCTCTTTGATACTTTCACCTCTCTTTTTTCCTCTCTCCCCCTTTGATACTTTCACCTTTCTCTTTTTTCTCACTTTGTATTTTCACCTTTCTCTTTTTTCCCTGTTATTCTCTCTCTCACACTTTGATACTTTCACCTTTCTCCTTTTTCCTTTCTCTTTGATACTTTCACCTTTCTCTATCTCTCTCAAACTCCAATACTTTCACCTTTCTCTATCTCTCTCAAACTCCAATACTTTCACCTTTCTCTCTCTCTCCCTTTGATACTTTCATCTTTCTCTTTGTTTCTCTCTCACTTTGTACTTTCACCTTTCAATTTTTTTCTCTCTCACTTTGATACTTTCACCTTTCTCTCTCTTTGATACTTTCAGCTTTCTCTTTGATTCTCTCTCTCCTTGATACTTTCACCTTTCTCTTTTTTTCTCTCATATTGTCTCTCACACTTTGATACTTTCACCTTTCTCTCTCTTTCTGTCTGTCTGTCTCTCTCTCTCACACTTTGATATTTTCACCTTTCCCTTTGTATCTCTCTCTCTCTCACTTTGATACTTTCACCTTTCCCTTTGTATCTCTCTCTCTCTCTCACTTTGATACTTTCACCATTCCCTTTGTATCTCTCTCTCTCTCACTTTGATACTTTCACCTTTCCCTTTGTTTCTCTCTCGTTCTTGTTCTCTCTCTTTGATACTTTCACCTTTCGCTCTCTCTCTCTCACTTTGATACTTTCACCTTTCCCTTTGTTTCTCTCTCATTCTTGCTCTCTCTCTTTCTTTGATACTTTCACCTTTCTCTCACTTTGATACTTTCACCTTTCCCTTTGTTTCTCTCTCTCACTTTGATACTTTCACCTTTTTTCTCTCTCTGACTGTGATACTTTCACCTTTTTTTTTTCTCTCTGACTGTGATACCTTCACCTTTCTCTCTCTCTCTCACACACACACACTTTTAATTTTTACTTTCTCTCTGACTTATTTTCACTCTCACCTTGCTACTTCACTTTCTCTATTTGTTACCCTTACTACCTATCTAACTTTCTCTCATCAATTATCACTGTATCTTTCTCCCTACCTGTAGATCACTTTCTCTCCTACTGCTTCTTTTCTGTCCCTCCTTATGCCGTTATTTTTCTCTGCCTATGTCTGTTTACCTCTTTCTCTCCCCCCACCTCTCTTATTGTTTGTTTCTCGGACACTTCTCTTTATGTTATTATATATATATATATATATATATATATATATATATATATATATATATATATATATATATATATATATATATATATATATATATATATATATATATATATATATATATATATATATATATATATATATATCTTGCCACTTTTACTCTCCTCTCTTTTTTTACCGATTTATTTTGCATTTCTCCTTCTTCCTTTTTATTTAAGAGTGCCTTGCTCTCATTTCTTTGTCATTCTTCATCTTTCTCTCTCACTCTCTATGTATCTCATTATATCTTGTCTATCTCTCTCTCTTTTCTTCCTGATTTATGTTGCATTTCTCCTTCTCTCCTTTGCTCTCAATCTCTGTCTCTTTTTATG
>NC_089773.1:3267500-3287500 GCF_040412425.1 Macrobrachium rosenbergii
AAGAATAATTTTCTGAGTCTTGACAACAGATATTTTTCCCTAAAGGAGAGATTGTAGGGTATTCAAACCAATGTCTTTTTTTTTTGGAAGTTTAGCTTGAAGGTCACTAAACTTAGTGAGGTTTCCATTTCAGCACTGTCTCTGTTGTGAGAGTTACCGTCAGTTGATGCCTGAACCCACCAATGCTCTGATATCTTTGTTGCTTCCATTAAGAGCATCACTGTCGCGTCATGTGCATATTAGGAGTTTTACTCATTGCCTCTCAACGTCAAATCTGTAGCTGGGACTGAACAATAAAATTTTAGGTTGATCATAACACTTAGTTACCTTGATTTTCACTTCATGGTCTTTTAAAATATATGCTGGCCTGACAACATATTTCTTTGATCAAGTTCATGACCAGCGTCGTATGTACCAGTCAGTGTATCCTACAAAATCTTATTTATTACAGAGCACCTGGCAGCATCCTGTCAATACCACAGCCTCTACCTGTCCCAGAATACCTAAACACTTCCTATAATCAACAGTGTCTTACAGCACTGCTCCAGTAGCAGTTTTACCAATTATGGAGCACCATATCACGCCCTTACAGTCCCTGAGTGTCTTACAATCGTCTATCAGTACTAAGCGCCTCTCCACATTCTACTTGTTGTGATGTCTTACCACATCCTATCAGTCACCTACCACAGAGTACCTTTCACAACCTAACGGTTGCAGAGCACCTCACCAAATCCTATCAGTTACAGGACATCTTACTATATCCTACTAGTTACAGAGCTAAATCCCACCAGCCTCATTGTCCTAGTACCTTCTTATTGCCACAGAGTATTCCAACATTCTTCTTGCCCCACAAGCTATTGAACACATCCTGTAAATTGCAGATTACTCAGTAACATTCTTCCTATCATGAACTATCTTATACCAATCACAGAATATCATACCAAATCCTGTTTATTACTGACTGTCTTACAGCATCCTACCACTCAGAGTATCCCATGATATTGCAAAATACAGAGCATACTTAATACTCATCGAACACGTTCTAGCCACATTCTACCTACAACAGTCTTCCAACATTCCACTAATCAAAAAATATCCTACAGCATCCTGCCCGTCACAGTCTTACCACATTCTATCGATTATGGTATGCCTTACAACAGCAACCAATCCTCTTGTCTCACTGTGTCCTGTCGGTTGGTAGGTATATTGCAATGTCCTGTCAACCAGATACTAACAAGTCTGTTGTATACCCTACTTCTCTGGTGCTTGTCTGTATGTTTCAGAAGATAAGACTATTAATAACATCTTTTATAACGACTATCTCTGGACAATTATTGTCTGTGTTAATGTTTCAAAGAAATGGTACAGATGAGATTTTATTGAAAAAAGACTTGGGGTTTTCTTTGCTGTCCACTCCACATACCCAAAGATATAGAAAGTTGACTAATATTTACAATATTTACTTTTAGAGTTTATCAAATAATGAATGGGGCCCATTGCATCACCTTCTAGAAGTAACAGCGAGCGCCCGTCGTACTTCAGGAACCTGTCGATGGGATTCCATCGAATCCTCTGATATGGAAATGCCTTTCAAAATAGTCTCGTGGCTAGATGTAGACACTGAATGAATAACCTCCAGCCTTTCAGAATCGTCCTGTTCTGAAACCTGGGGCTCCCTGTCATTGAAATAGAAAGCTTCAATCCCTGGAGACCAAGCAATCAAGACCAGTAGAGCGCACAGGGTAGTGAAGATGTTGGTCCTAAGATTGCTGGAAGTGCTAGTGTTACGCTCACCCTGAAGACCAGCAGGATGTTCTTCTGGGAAAAAAGGGGAAACCTCGTTTCATAATATATGAATTTTCATAGCAGTTCAGGAGGAGAACTGTATGATAATATGACAACAGGTAGAAAGGGTGTAACTTAAAACTGGAAGTTTTAGATATTGTTAGTGAACATCCCCTCTCTTATGTTCCTAACAGGACTTTGTTACTCAAGTACTAATGAATTCCTTGTGAATTCCAGGTTGCCAAAGGAATGAGGATAGTGAAGTTACGCTTGATCAGACTTTCTTGAAAAAAGAGACAAAGCTTTTATTTATGTCCATTATCACGGCTATGGCAGTTCTCATGGTAGAACAAGGCAAAAGATTAAAATATTGCGGTTGTTAGGAAAGGAGAGATTAATAAACTGTAGGATTTCTGATGAAAAACTTTGAGCCTAAACCCATACAGTATGTGCCCCAATTTCTTTAAATCAAGCTTACAATGTGCCTATTGTAGTATGGGAACCTCTTAGGTAATACTTTGCAATGGGTTACCTAGGCTCAGGCATGATTTCAGCATCACTTTTATGAGAATAAGTTCAAATTCAGAACAGTTCTTCAGTTTATCATTTCTTCGGAGATTTACTTGCCCCAACATTATCAATTTAATACTGGAATTTGAAGTGAAGTATAGTTTTACCGTCTCTCCTCTCCTTAGGAATTATACACCATTGAGTACAAGTGAGTGACGCAAAACCTTACCATCAGTAGCATCATCTAATGGACTCACCATTAAGTACGTGCAAGGTGACAGATGCTGCGTGCAGGTTGGAAGGCATGCAGGTGTAGTTCCCGCTGTCCTCTCTTTTAACCTTGTGGATGATGAAGGTAGAGGTGATTGACTCCGCTCCTGTTTGATTTACTGTCACCTGTGGAAGAAATAATCCATTTTCTTTATTAGTTTTGTTTTGAAAGTTACTTTTAAAACAAGGATAATTATTAACAGAATGTATTTACATTGGGGTATAAATACCATTAAGAGTGGTGTAAGTATAAGAAGCGGCAAAGGCATGAAGTCCTAACTTCACGTATTTTACAGATCATCCCAAAGCTCATTTTGTATTCCTACATAAGCACCAGTGGTAAGGATGGGATGGCCCTGAGATGGAAGACAGTAAATCTAAATTTGGTTTTTAGTACCCCTAGACTTTGTTACACTCATGAAAACAAATAAACAGATAAATACAGCATTATACAATAGAGCGATGAAAATACTTCCCTTGAGTATCTTCACTTCAGAGAACATTCTCATGGAATGGGACTCCTCACAGAGATGTGGATATTGAGGCTTGTGAATTTCAATGAGGTTTCAATGATACTTCAACACGCCTTTTCTATTTCCTCAGTGTTCCTGAACACTTCCTTAATTACTGCCTGTGTGTGGAGCTAATTCATCTTTTAGTTTTAAGCATTTGCTATTTTCTGTGAGGTCCTTTGTGCCTTGCCAAGTAGGCCTTCAGTTCTGTGCAAGTTTGCTTTGCAAGTTACACTCATTTTGGCCTCCAAGTGACAACAATAATAGAACAAGTACAGAGTGCGCCGAAGTCAAATTTCTTCGGCCCAGTCGAGTTTTCTGTACAGCATATAATCAAGGCCACCGAAAATATATCTATCTTTCGGTGGTCTCGGTATAACGCTGTTTGAGTCGAGGCCCATGAAACTTTAACCACGGCACGGTGGTAGCCTGGCCTACATCGTTGCCAGAAGCAAGATTATGGCTAACTTTAACCTTGAATAAAATCAAAAATACTGATGAGGCTAGAAGGCTGCAATTTGGTATGTTTGATGATTGGAGGGTGGATGATCAACATACCAATTTGCAGCCCTCTAGCTTCGGTAGTTTCTAAGATCTGAGGGCGGGCAGAAAAAAGTGCAGACGGACAGACAAAGTCGGCGCAATAGTTTTCTTTTCAGAAAACTAAAAAACTACAAGGTATATCCACATTTCTTCTGTTCATCAAGCCCAGGAACCAACCTCTTGCATCACCAGCCAAATGATATTTTGTAGAAGGTAGGTACCCAGGTTCTGGGCTTCCTGTCTCTGTCAGACAAGATCCATACCCTCCTTACTGTAATATAATGACTCACTCGTTAACTCATTACACCATGTCGCAAAAAGAGGAGCATAATGTTAAATACATAGTTTCTCTGCATCAGCTGTGATAATAATAATAATAATAATAATAATAATAATAATAATAATAATAATAATAATAAAATAAAATAAAATAAATATAATAAAAAACAACAACAATAATAATAATAATAATAATAATAATAATAATAATAATAATAATAAATAATGAATAAAAAATAAAAAAAATAAAAAACATAATAATAATAAATAAAAATAATAATAATAATAATGATGATGATGATGATGATGACCAATTACCAGTGTAATTGTCTATAAAGAATAAATTTCACAAGGGCGAAGAACATAACGAGTATTTAAAAGGTCACTGGCTGTGAATACATCAACGACTTCAAAAGTTTATTTTAATTCCGGAGAATTCAGCGCTGAACATCTGGGTGACTTTTCACTTTATTTCTTTTTAAATTGCTCCAGGTCCAATTCTCTGATAGTTTTGGCCCATGGACAAGCGCTGGGACCAAAGAGGTCATTCAGCGCTGAGAGAGAAATTGAGAGTTGAAAGGTCTGAAAGGTTTAACAGGAGGAAAAATTCAAAGCAGTTGCACTATGAATCAATTGTTAGGAGAGGGTTGAGGAAAGTAAGATGGAAGAGAGAGAATATGAACAGAGGTACAGTAAAATTAATGAAAGGGGACTGTATATTCGAAAAGGTTATCAAGGAAACATATGATTGGAGACTGATCCCCAATTGAAATGGTATTAAAATTCTGCTTGAACTGCTTACTATACTCAGAGCGATTTTTAATTCTGCTTTTAATGATATCTGCTAATGACTGCGAGCCGTTGACCTTGAAATAAGTATATCTCATAATCGTTTGGTCACATAACTAAAAGATTATAGTGGACCATAAAAGACTATAGTGGACCATCATGTCGATTTTCGTGAAGGGTGGAAGAAATGACGAAAGCTTAATGACAATAGTAATTAGCATTAGAAACCGTCATATTTACATTTGCGAACTGATGACCTCGGAATAAGTCTCTTTCGTAATCATTTGACCAGATTATTAAAGGACCACTGGGTACCCTCCTGTCAAAGTCCATGAAAAAAATAGTTGAAAAACTGTTTAGAAATCATGAAAGTTTAGGATTATATTAATTAGCATTCAGAACCGTATTATTTAGAGGAGACTTGATACAATGATTTGGAGATTTGCGTATACCTGCGGGAACAATATGCTTTCCACAAAGTGGAAAGTTCATACAGAGACTCAAATAGGAATTTTCAGTGTATTTATTGCTGATATAAGCAGTGATTCCCGCTTCCATCCAGCCTGGTGGCTGATATGTATATACTGAATTGAAGTCAATATAGAATTTAGACCAAAGGACAAGCGCTGGGACCTATGAGGTCATTCAGCGCTGAAAGGGAAACTGACACCCAGTAAGAAGGTTTGAAAGGCGCAACAGGAGGGAAACCTCGCAGCTGCACTAGGAAACAATTTTTAGAGAGGTTGGAAAGTACAGTAAAAGAAATGAGAGGTTGCAGCTAAGGGCCCTTAAGTAATGCCTACAGTGTACCACGTGAGGTGCACTGACAGCACTACCCCCCTACGGAGGGAGGGGAAATCTAACAACAATAATGTATTGGCACTGATCTTGGCCCTGACCCCCCCCCCCCCGGCTTCCATCCAGGCTGGTGGTTGGTACGTAGGGGTTAATCCCAATCCCGCCCCGGTTAATTGAATGATGGAAATGATTCCCCTGACCAAACAACTCCGCTTTAATTTTTCCCCGATTTTTTCCCCCATTCTCGCTGACGCAATGGCGATGGAGTTCGAATCTCCCTAACAGCCCTTTCCCAAGATTGACTATAAACATTTTTTCACAGCCGTGTTTGCCACGGTTCTCGGAAATGCAGCGGCGAGCTTTTTTTTTTTTTTTTCAGATAAACTTTTTTTTTTTTCGAGGGCAAATATATCTCATGCCGGACGAGTTTCATGGTAGACGGAAGTTTGGAAAGATTTTTTTTTTTTTTTTTTATAAATCGTTGGCTAATATTGGTCGACTAATGACTGCAAGGTGAAACAAACACATGGATGTTACGGGATGCGCCAAAGAGATGGATGCCGCGCTGGCATAAGGCCGGGAAAAAGAACAGTAAGAGCCGAAAGTTTCCTGGTGTTTTTCACGCAATTTTTACTTGTCTGTAAATTTGCTTTTATTTAGTCTTTGCGTCTTTATTTATTGGTGTTTTTGTAAGTGCAAAACAATACCCCCTTTCACAAAGATTTGTCTTCTCTCTCTCTTTTTGGTACGCGACTTTGTGAATTAGTAACCACTTTTGCTAAACATACATGATGAGAGCAGATGAATAATAATAATAATAATAATAATAATAATAATAATAATAATAATAATAATAATAATAATAATAATGATAATAATATCAAATATTATTATTATTATTATTATTATTATTATTATATTCTTGTGAATTAATAACCACTTTTATTAAACATATATGATGAGTGCAGATGAATAATAATAATAATAATAATAATATTATTATTATTATTATTGTAGCGTCTGTACATCCATAATCCTCTTAAACAGAGACGTCAAACGAAAAAAAAAAAGCTTTAATCATCACAAGGTGAGGATCATAATGACATACTTTTTAATCCGATTTGAGCCCTGTGTGTTTCCGTGGAGCCAAAAATACATAACAATAATGCTAATTAGCGCTTTCGCCAGGGGTGGAAATTGCCGCTGGATTTCAGTAGGTTTTAACTCCAGGTCTTTCTGGTTTTCACTGATGATAATAATAATAATAATAATAATAATAATAATAATAATAATAATAATAATAACAATAATAATAATAATAATCGAACAGATTCCCTAAAAACTATTTAGATTTATTTTTAAATATATTTGCAATCGTACATAATTGTGAATTTTTTTCTCCGATAATAATAATAATAATAATAATAATAATAATAATAATAATAATAATAATAATAATAATAATAAATAATAATTATTATTATTATTACTATTATTTTAGAAATGAAGTGGATTACTGTTTTCAATACACATTTACAAAGTATAACCGAAAAAAATCAATAGTTTGTAAAATCAGAAGAAAAAAAAACGAGAAGTCTTAAAATCATAATTAAATAAACGAAAAAGTTCACTCGAAAAAGAAGAGTCTCAAATTCTTAATTGTGACAGAGGACGGCAATTAGCTCAAGAAAATATTCAGACCTGAATGAAACAAGCAAAAAATGCGCCGAAGAAACAGGTCACCGAAAACAGATCTACCTTTCGGTAGTTTCGGTATAATGCTGTATGAGCCGCGGCTCCATGAAACTTTAAACACCGCCTGGTGGCGGCCTATCCTATATCGTCGCCAGAAGCACGATTATGGCTATGTTTAACTTTAAATAAAATAAAAAGTACTGAGTCTAGGGGGCTGCAATTTGGTATGTTTGATGATTGGAGGGTGGATGATCAACATACCAATTTCCAGCTCTCTAGCCTCGGTAGTTTTTATGATTTGAGGGCGAACAGAAAAACTGCCGACAGAATAAAGTTCGGACGGACAGACAAAGCCTCTCCGCAATTTTCTTTTACAGAAAACTAAAACTACAGAAGAAAATTGACAAAGAAGAATAAATATAAGTTAAATCTATCTAGAGGAAAGTGAAGTCCGACTCCCTGTATAAAATAGAGTAGCCACGAAACAACCCAGTCTCTGTAAGCTCTGTAATACCCAGATTAAGGCAAAATACAATAAAGAAAGACGAAAGGAAAAAAAGAAAAACCCCAAAGAGATAGATACAAATGGAACTAGCATTAGCTTTTATCTCGGCCATTTGTTTTTATGGCTTAAGGGGACAAAGCTTGACGTGTATGTATGTACATATATACATATATATATATGTGTGTATATATGTATGTATATATATATATATATATATATATATATATATGTATATATATATATATATATATATATATATATATATATATATATATATATATATATATATATATATATATATATATATATATATATATATATATATATATATATATATATAGAGAGAGAGAGAGAGAGAGAGAGAGAGAGAGAGAGAGAGAGAGAGATTTGCATGATTTTATATTCATCGTACAACCAACAACTAAATGCAAATTTATACATATGTATATACATGTACACATGCATACACATACGCATACATATATATGTTATATATATGTGTGTGTGTGTGTA
This sequence comes from Macrobrachium rosenbergii, assembly GCF_040412425.1. NCBI lineage: Eukaryota > Metazoa > Arthropoda > Malacostraca > Decapoda > Palaemonidae > Macrobrachium > Macrobrachium rosenbergii. The sequence goes on from NC_089773.1 coordinate 3,275,700, forward strand.
TTTCAGCAGACGCTAATATAGTTCCACAGGAGGCGAGATCTAACGTCCTGGTTTGGCGGAGGTCTGGGGAAAACGTGTGATGTAGGAGTATATAATAAGATTCTCAAAGTCAGAAAAAAAACAGAAGTTGGAAATTAAAATTGTAATCAGCTTTTATTGACTGAAAGAGCATATTTGAAGGAATTAGAAAAACTGTTTTTACTTTTTTTCAAGTTTGTTGATTTTTGCTTGTTTATGTTTTCGCTGTGTGTCGTTGTAAACTTGATCGTTTGTTTGTTTTGCTTGTGCCTTACTTGTGTCTCTGTCCTTGCGCGTTTGGTTCCGAGCGCATATCATGTTTGTTTCTTCGTACATGTGATCTTGCGTTTTCATCAGCTTTTGCAGCATAAAGCCTCATTCACATTATACCATCACGTCACCGACACATCACGTCACGTCACCGTCCCGACATCAGCCGTGCCTTGCATTCACACTATCCATCACAATCCCGTTCGGTTCAGTTCTTGCTCAACCTCAGCGACTCACAGAGGTAGCGTTATTGAGAAACTTCCATAAGCACCGTCACGTCACGTCACGTCACGTCACGTCAAAGTATTCTTTCCAAGAAAACGTGTCGTGATGTGACGGTGGATGACGCGTGCTTGATGGCGACCTGACGTGATGGTGTGAACATGTCCATTTGATTACATGTAAGAAATTCTCACGTACTTTGACGTGACGTGATGTGTCGGTGACGTGATGTTATAATGTGAATCGGCCTTAAGTGGTTCTTTTTAAAATGCTTGTGTATAATGCATGTGATCGCTTGTGCATCCGCATATGTTGGTTCGTGCGTGCTTGCGCGCATCTTTTTCATCTACACGCTGGCAACTCATTCAGCCTTTTTTCGGCTTTTGTCCACACACAAAACGAGGTTTATATTTTTATGCGCGGCGGCAGGAACCTTTCGGGATTCGTCTACCTTTTATGGATTCGGTATTCATCGAAAAGTGATTCACTTTTATGGATTGCTTCGTTTTTATATGACAGGTTTTGGTAAATTTATTTTTAGCAGGTATTTCATGCGGGTCGGTTCGCCATTTATTGTGGATAGAGTCGAGAGTTCTGGTGACATTTCGACTGCGGATGTCCATGGGAGATATATAATTAATATATATATTTATATTTATATACGAGTATATATTTATATGTGTGTATATATATATATATATATATATATATATATATATATATATATATATATATATATATATATATGTACAGTATATATAATACATATATATATATATATATATATATATATATATATATATATATATATATATATATATATATATATATATATATATATATATATATATATATATATGTAGAATCTACTGGTCACTTTTACCTGACACATATGTAATTCTAATAGCCACAATGCCTCTTAACTTCTCGAATTCTTCGCGCTTTTTGGATATGCTTGTAACTACGAAGCCGAAAGATCCAAATGTTATATATATATGTACTATATATGTATATATGTATATATATACATATATATATATATATACATATATCATATGAATTAAACCGACTGAATCGCCTACCCTTTACAAATTACATAACCTCATGTCAGAAATATTTGCGTAAACATTTTTTCTTTGATAAAGCAATTCCAGTTCGCCGGATGGTCAATGAAAGTGTATATAATATTTTTCCGTCTAAAAACAACGCAGTACTGGAAATAACCCGCGTAACTCAATTGTAAATTGACAAAAAAATGGAAGGTTCAGCGATACTTCAATGTAACTATATATATGTAGTAGAAGTTTATTTTTTAACAGAATAACTCTTGTTACAGCTGACATGGTTCTGACATCAATCGTTTTGTGGTGAGTTTTTTCCCTTTTAGTTCTCTGTAAAAGAAAACTGTTGCGCCGGCTTTGTCTGTCCGTCCGCACTTTTTCTGTCCGCCCTCAGATCTTAAAAACCACTGAGGCTAGAGGGTTGCAAATTGGTATGTTGATCATCCACCCTCCAATCACCAACATAACAAATTGCAGCCCTCTAGCCTCCTCAGTAGTTTTGATTTTATTTGAGGTTAAGGTTAGCCATAATCGTGAGTCTGGCAACGATATAGGCCATGCCACCACCGGGCCGTGGTTAAAGTTTCATGGGCCGCGGCTCATACAGCATTATACCGAGACCACCGAAAGATAGATCTATTTTCAGTGGTCTTGATTATACGTTATACAGAAAACTCGATTGCTCCGAAGAAACCTCGGCGCATTTTTTACGGGAGGAAAATGGGACAATAGGGGAGACGTCTACCCTCCTCCTGCAAACCTGTTTGTCCGCCCTGGGTGGGTGCGGGGTAGGTAGGGGAACGGGAGGGTAGGGGAGACATCCAGCCTCCTCCTTAAACTTGTTTGTCCGCCCCAGGTGGGGGCGGGGTAGGTAGGGGAATGGGAGAGTAAGGGAGACATCCCCCCTCCTCCTGCAAACCTGTATGTTCGCCCCAGGTGGGGACAGGGTAGGTAGGGGACCGGGAGAGTAGGGTAGACAGCAGTGCCGTTCCAGCGCGCGTAGCGCGCGCTAACAAGCTCGTCAGAAATAAGATAAGCACTTTTTTTTCGTGTTATGAAATCACCTCATCATCTGTTACAAAACTGCTTCGAGTGTTCTCTCTCTTTCTCTCTCCATATATTCTTGGGCACAGCTTACTCAAAACTCCAGCCAGCCAGGAGTGAAACTGGAGCACGCTTTGGAGCTCAAATTGGAGCGCTCCACTCTTTTGTTTTAATGAAAGTCAAACAACAGAAAACTCGAGTCTGACCAAACACGATGTTGAACTCTGTATCAAAAGCGCAGGATTTCTTTTCACCCATTGCCTCCTGTTTACTCTGGGTATTTATCCAGCACGATGGGACTTTTTTTTTTTTTCACTTCACCACTAGGATTTTTTTGTACCATGATGTCAATTTTTTTGTTCCAGGTGTGAAGTTTTTTCTCTACCGTTATGAATTTATTTTTTTTTTGTATTCATTAATTATAATACTAAGCTTTTTTCAAGTTTTTTTTCTTCTCTTCCACAAAGATTTTAATCTTTTTATATTTCTTAATTATAATATCAACCTCTTGCCTCCTGTTTACACTTGGTATTTATCCAGCATGGTGGGATTTATTTTTTTCATTTCACCACTCTGATTTTTTTTTGTGTTTTTGTACCGTGATGTTGATTTTTTTTAAGGTGTCAAGCTTTTCCCCTACCTTTATGAATTTAACTTTTTACTTATTAATTAAAATATTAAGCTTTTTTTCAAGTTCTTTCTTCTCTTCCATAACGAATTTGATTTTTTAAAATTTCTTAATTACAATACCAAGCTTTTTTCAGATTTCTCAGCCATGATGGAAATTCTTTTTACCTGTCCAAAGTTTTTTTCAATTTTCCACTATGGTGTCATATATTTTTTATAAAAACTTCTCTACCCTGATGGAACTTTTCCTGTTAATCCACCTTGATGGATGTTTTTTATTTCTCCGCCATGATGTCGGTTGAATGTTTTCTCTGTGTTGACTTAAAGATTTTCCTTTTTATCTGTATAACAAAAAAATCGGTTTATCTCCTCACAGTGATAGAATATGTATGTAAATGATCATGACGACGTAAAGTATTGATTAACCTATCAAATTATTCCTAACTATGTTTACTCAAATAGTCATTTGACCTAAAATATATTTATGTTTACTCAATCATCTGACCTAGAATATTTTTTGTTTACTCAAAAAATCAGTTGACCTAAAATATTTTTATTTGTTCACTCAAAAAATCACTTGACCTAAACTGTTTTTTATTTGTTTACTCAATCACTTGACCTAAAATATTTTTACTTGTTTACTCAAGTAATCATTTGACCTAGAATATTTTTATTTGTTGACTTAAATAGTCATTTGACCTAGAATATTTTTACTTCTTTACTCAAATAGTCATTTGACCGAAAATATCTATTTGTTTATCAAATTATTCATTCATTCATATATTTGTTTTCTTTTGTTCGACTTTTTAGTGAACACAGTGGAACGACATGAAATGTGCTTAGTTGTAGTACTAATAGTAGAAGTCTGCATACACTTACCTCACATGTATCAGCTCACAGTGTATAGTACGTTAAAACAACTCTGAGTACCAGCATGAGGTGCAAAAGGAGTGAAAAGGGACTTAAACGCTCACACTTACCCACATATTGGGAGTAAATAAAGTAAACATATGGGACTTAAACGCTCACACTTACCCACATATTGGGAGTAAATAAAGTAAACATATGGGACTTAAACGCTCACACTTACCCACATATTGGGAGTAAATAAAGTAAACATGAGGGACTTAAACGCTCACACTTACCAACATGTTGGGAGTAAATAAAGTAAACATGAGGGACTTAAACGCTCACACTTACCAACATGTTGGGAGTAAATGAATTAAACATGAGGGACTTAAACGCTCACACTTACCAACATGTTGGGAGTAAATGAAGTAAACATGAGGGACTTAAACGCTCACACTTACCAACATGTTGGGAGTAAATGAAGTAAACATGAGGGACTTAAACGCTCACACTTACCAACATGTTGGGAGTAAATGAAGTAAACATGAGGGACTTAAACGCTCACACTTACCAACATGTTGGGAGTAAATGAAGTAAACATGAGGGACTTAAACGCTCACACTTACCAACATGTTGGGAGTAAATGAAGTAAACATGAGGGACTTAAACGCTCACACTTACCAACATGTTGGGAGTAAATGAAGTAAACACAGAGGACTTAAACGCTCACACTTACCAACATATTGGGAGTAAATGAAGTAAAAATAGAGGACTTATAAGCTCACACTTACCAACATATTGGGAGTAAATAAAGTAAACATAGAGGACTTAAACGCTTACACTTACCAACATATTGGGATCTGTCTGGTCGAGAACCCTCTTGCCTTCACGGTACCAGAAAATGTAGTCAGGCAGCTGGACCACATCCGAAATCTGACAGTCGACCTGGACCTGGCTCCCTGACTTGACGAATCTGTCTCCGGGAGGCGAGATGGTCACTTTGGGTACTGTTGGCACGGGCGAGGGAGAGACAGAGAGAAAAGGAAAAGGTGAATAATTTTGTATCGTTTTTATTCTTTTGCTGACTTTTTCCTTTTTTTGGGGGGTTGAAAATGGGTGCATTGTTTTTATTCTTTTATTAACTTTTCCTGTTTTTTTTTTTTTGGGGGGGGGGTTGTTTAAAAGCGAGTAGTCAAAGCATCGTTTCTTCCAATTTTCAAAAAACTGCTTCTCTCATTCAATGTCATTCAGTGCAGTCTTATTGCATTTTGATTTTATTTGTCCATTTTAACTCTTCACGCTCTACCCATTATTCAAATGCAAACAACCCCAGGTGCCTTGTTAACATATCCCTCGCCCACAATTCAAATGCTTCCAACAACGAGTGCCCTATTATTCTTCTCGCCCACAATTCAGGTTCATTCAGTCTAGCAATTTCAGATTCATTCAGTCTAGCAATGTCACAGCTAATCAAAATTCAGGTCAGCGACCCAAAGAATTCCACACTCCAGGAATACGCCGATTTGGCAACTACTTCTCTAAATCGCCCTGGATATATCTTCAGTGATGGAAAACTGCGGACGTTCATTGTTCTGTTGCAGTGGTTCTCAAATTTTTTGGTATCGTTACCCCCGGGGGCAGTGGTGCGATAGATCACCATGACCCCTACTCCAATCCTCTTCAGTTATGTGAAGTTATAACACAAAGGAAAGAAAATATTGGAAGGCTTAATTTCTGAGACATTTTATATGTGAGAAATTAATTTCACTTTTACTGCAGTATTAAGAGATAAAGAATTTAGATTTTAGACATTATTCCTTTGACAAAACATTAAAATGAAAGCATAAAGCATTGTTCCTTTTATTACAAATTGGAATTTAGGTGCCTCGTTACCCCCCAGAAACGGCTTCATTAACCCCACAGGGGTAATTACCCCTAGTTTAAGAACCACTGCTCTGTAGAAACCAAAGGGGTTTGATTTTTTTTATGCAATCTGCATTAGGTTATAACGCGCACAGTCATACAGATATATATCAGGAAATGTTAATTACACGTATTTGAATAAGGCACGGATTATTCTCACTGACACAAACACGACGCGAAATTGAAATACTTGTACTTGCGTACTCCCATACATATTTGCTCGAAGGCTTCTATATGTCATCTTAATAATGAATGTGCATGATTTTATTGGTTCCTAATACAGATTTATGTTCATACTGCTATGGGATACATACACACATACATACACACAACACACCCACATATATAGTGTACACACACAAACAATATATATAATATATATTGTTTGTGTGTGACTATATATTTTATATATATATATATATATATATATATATATATATATATATATATATATATATATATAAATGTGTGTGTGTGTGTACGTATGTATGTATGTGTATGTATACACATGCATTTTTCATAATCATGTCTTAACTTCTCAGCAACCCCCAACTCTTTTTGGATACACTTATCTCTACAAGCCTTGTATCCAAGTGGAGAATAAATGAGGAAACTTCCTACTTCGGCGGCAGGGTTTGAAATTGGCCTCATTTATCTTCCTCTTGGATGGATGCTTGTGGAGATGATAAGAGTGTTCCAGAAGTTGGGAGTAGTTAAGGAGTTGCATGGCCGAGGCTAGTAAAAGTACATGTAAAATTGATTATATATATATATATGTGTATATATATATATATATATATATATATATATATATATATAAATATATATATATATATATATATATATATCTATAATGTATATGTATATATAAAGATTATAATGTATGTGCATGTATGTATGTATATATACAGTATATATATATATATATATATATATGTATACATATATATGCACATAAATTATGCAACAGATAACTGACAAAAGGTGACAAAATAAATGACGGTCTTAGCATATTTCAGCTTTGAAAACTCTCAGATATTAAAAAAAAATTTGATTATTAAAAAAAAAAACTGAAACTTGAAAAAAAAAACAATATTCAGGTACACTAACATCATTCAGACTGTCACACTTGATAGCCAAAATGCATTCAGTATTCCTTTGGCATATCTACATCACCTCTCCATAAAAATTTCACTCTGCAAATACACCGATCATTTTCATCGCATGAAGAGGCAACACCCCCAGATTACCCATGATTCAAACTCACTGACGACTCGGAGGCTGAAGAGCTGGCTCATCTTCGGCTCAGTGGATACCTGGCACTCGTAGAGGCCGGCGTCTCGCTCCTGCACGTACTTGATGACCAGGTTCCAGGTCTCCTGAGAGGTGGAGTAGTGCGACTCGAATCTCTCATCCCCGACGAAGGTGTACCTGTCCACCGTCAGGATGTCCGCGTCTCTCATCCGGACCCATGATACCTGAAGAAGGAGGAGGAGAGGAGGGTGAGAAAGGAAGACGGCGCTCACCTTGTTAATTGGGACTTCCTTGTGCGTCACCATCGCTGCGGAGGGAGAGGGATGAGGGAGAGGTGGGCATGGCTGGGGAGGAGGTCTGGAGAGAGAGAGTGAGAGTTTCATGTGGAAAGAGAAACAGTATATGAAACACACACAGAGGATATGAAACTTGTAAATGAAGAGAGAGAGAGAGATAGAGAGACTTTCATGTGGAAAGAGAAACAGTATATGGAACACACACACACACACACACACACACACAGAGAGAGAGAGAGAGAGAGAGAGAGAGAGAGAGAGAGAGAGAGAGAGAGAGAGGATATGAAACTTACACACACACACACAAACACACACAGAGGATATGAAACTTACAAATGAAGAGAGAGAGAGAGAGAGAGAGAGAGAGAGAGAGAGAGAGAGAGAGAGAGAGAGAGGATATGAAACTTACAAACACACACAAAGGATATGAAACTTACAAATGAAGAGAGAGAGAGAGAGAGAGAGAGAGAGAGAGAGAGAGAGAGAGAGAGAGAGAGAGAGAGAGAGGAATTCAATGGAAAGAGAGAAAAGATACGAAACACAGACACATAAAAAAAAGACAGAAAGAGAGTATCAAAGAGATTCATGTGGGATTAGAAGTGATATGAAATGCACATGCGGGTAGGCGGGGAGAGAGAGAGAGAGAGAGAGAGAGAGAGAGAGAGAGAGAGAGAGAGAGAGAGAGAGAGAGAGAGAGAGAGAGAGAGAACCTTCAAGCGGGACCCACATTTGTCATTTTAATGCGTGCATCTCGGAGGTAATGGGAACTGTATCTAGATAAAAAGACCAGAGAAATTTATCAAGAGACGGCAGTGGATTTTCCAGTGGATTTCGAAAGTTGTCTTAATGTTTCATCTCGACTGCGTTCTTCTGTTTCGTCTCTCTCAACTTTTTGTTTTTGTTTATCCGTTGCGTTTTAATTCTATTCTTCTTCTTCTTCTTTTTTATCTTTGTTTCTGTTCTGCGTTTTCCGGAAATGTTACTTTTTATTCACGCTTGTAGCTTGTCTTGATTTACTTTTCGTTGTGTTTTTATGTTTGTATGTTATTCACACACACATGTATATATATATATATATATACATATATATATGTATATATATATATGTATACATACATACATACATACATATATATATATATATATATATATATATATATATATATATATATAATTTGTATATGCACACACATAAATATATATAAATACGTGTGTGAGTTTGTGAATGTGTGCACGTATTTTCTGAGTAGCCAACTACCATTTTCCCCGTCATATAGCACGATCACAGTCGCTTAAATAGTAATATCTATATCAAAAATTTAATAAGTGCAATAACCAGAGTGGGGTCTTGGGCACGGGGCTAGCAACCTCATCCTAAAAACGAAAGCCAAGACCCTTTTCAGAATGTATATTTGTATTGTTATCTATCTTCTTTAAATACTTGTTTAAATCTTATTTTTTCATTTTTTCTGTCCACAATTGTGCATCTCTTTACGTCTGTTTATACTATGTGGAAGCTTGCACTTCAAGTTCATAACCCGACATGTTTGCTTCGAAATGTTTACAGACTTTTTGACTAAACAAAAAAAAAACAAAAAAATAGAAATAAAAAATTATGTTCGGTGCGTTGCGTATTATTGCTGAATATCCGCAACGGCAAATAATCTATCCATACACAATAGCTGTTCATTTGAACTGAAAAAAAAAAAAAAACAATCGCACAGAGGCACAGGGTTTCGACATAACTTATTTTGAAAACTAATAAAAGGTACACACACAGACAATCGGCGAGGCACAAAGAAAGTTCTTTGCTTTTTTCCTTTCAATTTATTTTCATGTGTTTTTTTATTTTCAGGGGGGGAAAAATGAGGTGAATTTAATTTTCACGGGTCGAATGGACCGTATTTGTGAAAATCTACATAACAAACTTCATAATAAAATCTGCAACAAAGGATATTTTAATCACCCCTTTTTCCAGTGGATCTTTTGTTTTTTTTTTTTTTTTTTGCTTTTGAAGGGCGTTATTTTCCCGTATTAATGAGGTAGAGATTTGATTCATGTAGGTCAAATGGGTCGCGAGCGTAGTGAACTTCGAGCTAGAAAGGCGCATTCAAAAAATGCTTTTATCTTTTCATTTCTTGTTTCGCGGGAGGGAAAATTTCCTTGAAAAACGGTAGGCTTAAGCTTTATCAGAGTAGTCCTTTTAAAAACATGGTTGATTTGGGGCAGGTTTAATATACATAAGCAGTGCATTCATTAAAAAAAAACAAGTTTTCTGTACAGCCGCTACAGCGTATAATCAAGGCCACCGAAAATAGATTTATCTTTCGGTGGCCTCGGTATAATGCTGTACGAGCCGCTGCCCATGAAACTTTAATCACGGCCCGGTGGTGGTCTTTTCTATATCGTTGCCAGAAGCACGATTATAGCTAACTTTAACCTTAAAAACAGATAAAAACTACTGAGGAGGCTAGAGGGCTGCAATTTGGTATGTTTGATGATTGGAGGGTGGATGATCAACATACCAATTTGCAGCCCTCTAGCCTCAGTTGTTTTCAAGATCTGAGAGCGGACAGAAAAAAGTGAGGACGGACAAACAGACAAAGTCAGCACAACAGTTTTCTTTAACAGAAAGCTAAAAGCAGATTAAGTAAATACATAGATTTTGCATTATAAATAAGAAGCAGAATTTATCTATATAAGCATTTATACAAAAAGAGGCCTATTTACTATGCATGATCTATATACTGTATTAATAAAACGTAAGTTGGGTGAAATGTTAAATATTCACCTTATTTCAAATTCCATCGAACCTGTCAAACTACCTCTTCCCTCATTTACTCTGCGGAAAACAACAATCTTCAGAACTGTCCTCCTGCTTTTGTGTTCCCTAATTCTTATAAGCTTCATTTCTAACGGGTTTGGGGAATATGGTCAGTTTTTTTTTATTGTGCTGACTTTGTCTGTTTGTCCGTCCGCACTTTTTTCTGTCTGCACTTTTTCTGTCCCCCCCTCAGATCTTAAAAACTACTGAGGCTAGAGGGCTGCAAATTGGTATGTTGATCATCTACCCTCCAATCATCAAACATACCAAATTGCAGCCCTCTAGCATCAGTACTTTTTATTTTAATTAAGGTTAAAGTTAGCCATAATCGTACTTCTGGCAACGATATAGGATAGGCCACCACCGGGCCTTGGTTAAAGTTCCATGGGTCGCGGCTCATACAGCATTATACCCAAACCACCGAAAGATAGATCCATTTTCGGTGGCCTTGATTATACGCTGTAGCGGCTGTGCAGAAAACTCGACTGCTCCAAAGAACTTCAGAGCATTTTTTTACTTGCTTTTAACTGACGGTAAAAACACGCAAACGACACCGTTCGAACTAATCGCGATTGGAGGAAGCTCCCAAATGAAACGGCCAATCAGAATCGAGACAGTGGCTTCAGTGATGGTCAGTTGTGATTATTCGCAGTCAGCTAAAACAAATAAAGCTATGGACTGCCTGTTCTATCAACCTCTGCATATATGAATGTATGTAATACGTGGTATTTAAATACATTTATTTTTTTGTATTGTGTTTTTTTATTCATGCAAAATGGAGCAGATTTCATCTATAAAAAAAACTGTCGACGATCTTTTTTATCTCGAAAAAGCGCGTACGAAGTTCCCAAACAAAATTCTCTATCGTAATGCATATGATGCCTTTGCAGTTTATCAAAAGGTCAGGCAGGCATTTCGAAACTGATATATTATATACATTTTTCACATAAGAGAGAGCCCGCTACTATTGCTATTACGATGCGTATATGTATCTAACCTAAAAAAAAAATTATCAAATTAAAACGCGAGGTTCTGTTGGAAACGATATTAATATTAATAAAAATATGAAACTGGAAAGATATAAAAGAATACAAACGCTTAGCCAGTCAGTAACAAAAGTAATATAAATCATCAAAAAAAGTTATATGTTTACACACAACTTTGTTCACAAAAAAGGGGGGGGGGCGGGGGGGAATGCAAGCCAGGAAAAACAAAAGCAATGACGCAGAGACATTTTCCAGGCAAATTCATTTGTTTAACAGCCCATGAATATAAACATTTCAGTCATATTTTGAACACTCATATTTTTTCCTCCTATACCAATTCATTTGCAGTCTCAATGGGCATTTCAAAACTGATTGTGTGTCCCCTGCGTGCTCATGAAATGCCACTTTGCAATTGTCTTATTTTATC